>NC_092150.1:9479821-9779821 GCF_045791955.1 Oncorhynchus clarkii lewisi
ACGTTCTGACCTTAGTTCTTTAGTTATGTCTTTGTTTTAGTATGGTCAGGGCTTGAGTTGGGTGGGTTGTCTATGTTCGTTTTTCTATGTTGTGTTTTGTGTTTGGCCTGGTATGGTTCTCAATCAGAGGCAGGTGTCGTTAGTTGTCTCTGATTGAGAATCATACTTAGGTAGCCTTTTCCCACCTGTGTTTCGTGGGTGATTGTTTTCTGTTATGTGTATGTCACCGTACAGAACTGTTTCGTTTCGTTCTCCTTTGTTATTTTGTTTAGTGTTCTCTGTTTAATAAATAATATGATAAACACTTACTACGCTGCGCTTTGGTCCGATCCTTGCTACTCCTCCTCAGAAGGAAAGCCGTTACAGAATCACCCACCAAAAAAGGACCAAGCAGCGTGGTATCGGGCAGCAGCAGAAATCTCTGGACTCCTGGACATAGGAGGAGATTTTAGACGGCAAGGAACCCTGGGCACAGGCTGGGGAATATCGCCGCCCCAGGGAAGAGCTGGAGGCAGCCAAAGCAGAGCGGCAGCATTTTGGGGAGTTGGCACGGCAGCGCAACAGAGACGAGAGGCAGCCCCAAAAATGTATTGGGGGAGGCACACGGGGAGTGTGGCTAAGTCAGGTAGGAGACCTGAGCCAACTCCCCGTGTGCGTTACATCGCAGCGCCTCGTATCGGCCGGGCTAGAGTGGGCATCGAGCCAGGTGCCATGAAGTTGGCTCAGCGCATCTGGTCTCCAGTGCGTCTCCTCGGGCCGGGGTACATGGCACCAGTGCGGTCTGTTCCACCTCGCCGCACTGGCCTGGCTACGGGGAGTATCCAGCCAGGTAGGGTTGTGCAGGTTCGGGGCTCGAGACCTCCAGTGTGCCTCGACGGTCCGATCTATCCGGTGCCTCCTCCACGCACCAGACCTCCGGTGGCAGCCCCACGCACCAAGCTGTCTCTCCGTCTCCTTCCTCCAGGTGCTACCGCCTGTCCAGCGCTGCCAGAGTCTCCCTCCTGTCCTGAGCTGCCAGAGTCTCCCTCCTGTCCTGAGCTGCCAGAGTCTCCCGTCTGTCCTGAGCTGCCAGAGTCTCCCGTCTGTCCTGAGCTGCCAGAGTCGCCCGTCTGTCCTGAGCTGCCAGAGTCGCCCGTCTGTCCTGAGCTGCCAGAGTCGCCCGTCTGTCCTGAGCTGCCAGAGTCGCCCGTCTGTCCTGAGCTGCCAGAGTCGCCCGTCTGTCCTGAGCTGCCAGAGTCGCCCGTCTGTCCTGAGCTGCCAGAGTCGCCCGTCTGTCCTGAGCTGCCAGAGTCGCCCGTCTGTCCTGAGCTGCCAGAGTCGCCCGTCTGTCCTGAGCTGCCAGAGTCGCCCGTCTGTCCTGAGCTGCCAGAGTCGCCCGTCTGTCCTGAGCTGCCAGAGTCGCCCGTCTGTCCTGAGCTGCCAGAGTCGCCCGTCTGTCCTGAGCTGCCAGAGTCGCCCGTCTGTCCTGAGCTGCCAGAGTCGCCCGTCTGTCCTGAGCTGCCAGAGTCGCCCGTCTGTCCTGAGCTGCCAGAGTCGCCCGTCTGTCCTGAGCTGCCAGAGTCGCCCGTCTGTCCTGAGCTGCCAGAGTCGCCCGTCTGTCCTGAGCTGCCAGAGTCGCCCGTCTGTCCTGAGCTGCCAGAGTCGCCCGTCTGTCCTGAGCTGCCAGAGTCGCCCGTCTGTCCTGAGCTGCCAGAGTCGCCCGTCTGTCCTGAGCTGCCAGAGTCGCCCGTCTGTCCTGAGCTGCCAGAGTCGCCCGTCTGTCCTGAGCTGCCAGAGTCGCCCGTCTGTCCTGAGCTGCCAGAGTCGCCCGTCTGTCCTGAGCTGCCAGAGTCGCCCGTCTGTCCTGAGCTGCCAGAGTCGCCCGTCTGTCCTGAGCTGCCAGAGTCGCCCGTCTGTCCTGAGCTGCCAGAGTCGCCCGTCTGTCCTGAGCTGCCAGAGTCGCCCGTCTGTCCTGAGCTGCCAGAGTCGCCCGTCTGTCCTGAGCTGCCAGAGTCGCCCGTCTGTCCTGAGCTGCCAGAGTCGCCCGTCTGTCCTGAGCTGCCAGAGTCGCCCGTCTGTCCTGAGCTGCCAGAGTCGCCCGTCTGTCAGGAGCTGCCAGAGCAGCCCGTCAGTCAGGAGCTGCCAGAATCGGCCGTCACTCCGGCGCTGTCGGAGTCGCCCTTCACTCCAGTGCTGCCCGAATCTCCCGTCCATTCGGGACCCGTTGCCAGGGTCCCAAGTCCAAGGTCGGCGGCGAGGGTCGCCGCTCGAAGGGCGCCACGGAGGCGGGTTAAGAAGCGGGTAAAGACTATGATGGAGTGGGGTCCTCGTCCCGCGCCAGAGCCGCCACCGCGGACAGACACACACCCAGACCCTCCCCTATAGGTTCCGCTGTCCTCTGTTTAGTGAGTCCTCCAGATCAGAGGCAGTAGGGATGACCAGGGATGTCCTCTTGATAAGTGTTTGAATTGGACCATTTTCCTGTCAAAATGTAACGAGTACTTTTGGGTGTCAAAGAAAATGTATGGAGTAAAAAGCATATTATTTTCTTCAGGAATGTAGTGAAGTAAAAGTACAGATACCCCCAAAAACGTAAAAAATACTTTAAAGTACTTTACACCACTGCAGGTTACACAGCAGAGAATTGAAGCGGTGGTTGCTCGCCTTCTCTACGGCGGAATGCAGGGTGACCAGCAACAGGTGCCACTGATGGAGGGAAGGATGGAGGTAGAGACAGAAGAAGACAGGTGAATAGAGGGAGGTTATGTACTGTGGATAGATGGTTTTGAACTCATGTTAGATGTTTATAGTACTTTTTACCCCCCACTATGTTTACAGTATTATTGATAACTTAGGAGGTCGTAGGGTCAGGGTCAGTCTGTAGATCAGCTGTTGTGTTAGCAGTACTGGTGTACACATCAGGGAGGTCGTAGGGTCAGGGTCAGTCTGTAGATCAGCTGTTGTGTTAGCAGTACTGGTGTACACATTGGCAGAGAAAGGGAGGAAAATATGGGAACAAGAAATGGGTAGAATGAGGGAGAGCGGAAGAAAGAGAGTCTGGGAGAAGGGTGAGAGACAGATAAAGTGCTTTGTGGTTGAGACGCAGTGCTCATTCAATTCAGTTAAATTCAATTCAACTATCCCCTCATGAGTCAGAGGTTCGTATATCAGACCTGTGCGTTGGTGTCCATAGTAGAGCGGGTGTACGTGTAAGGCACTTCTCTATACCAGCAGGGTAACCACCTTTAACACTTCTCCATACCAGCAGGTTAACCACCTTTAACACTTCTCCATACCAGCAGGTTAACCACCTTTAACACTTCTCCATACCAGCAGGTTAACCACCTTTAACACTTCTCCATACCAGCAGGTTAACCACCTTTAACACTTCTCCATACCAGCAGGTTAATCACCTTTAACACTTCTCCATACCAGCAGGTTAACCACCTTTAACACTTCTCCATACCAGCAGGTTAATCACCTTTAACACTTCTCCATACCAGCAGGTTAACCTGGGCTCCTGATAAGCCTCACCTGTAACACAGAAACAGTGCAGTCCCACTACAATAACCTGTCCTTGGATAGCCTAGTGATATAAGCACATCTTCTGTAGATACACAGGTGCACACATACCCACAACCACTTACGGTAGTGCACAGTCACACACACACACACATTGAACACGCACAGACACTCCACACACACACACGGACACAGCTGCTTCAATAGAGCTAGGCAGCCAGAGACAAGTAAACAGTATCTATATTGCTACTGTACTGTATTTGGGTCAGGGGTATTTGACAAAGACGAGAGATTACGACTAGTTGGAGCTCTGGCAAGAATCAGAATAATATAGTCTAGTTATATAAAACAACCAAAGTGTTTATTTTCAGGTCCCGATGACTTAACTGTGATGGTGACGTGTACTTGTAATATATTTAGTATTTATAGCTATATTTTGTTATGCTTTTACTGTTGAAAAGCGATATCCCAAGTATAAATACAGCAAAGTACACACACTAACGTGAAAAAATGTAATAAATTGGGAGCAAAAAATATATAGAGAGATTTTTTTACACAACTGCAAACTTCAAGGACTTGGCCTGACGGGAATCCGTGATGGCATCGCGCCCCCCAATAGAGAACAAAAAGTACAAAAATCATCGTTATTAGCATCCATATTTGGCAGTGTGTGGGCTAATGTGTAATGTCTAATGGGTAATGTGGTCAGTATGTGTGTGGGCTGGGTAATGTGGTCAGTATGTGTGTGGGCTTTGTTTCACTCCAAGGGCGACATTTTCACGGTGCCATCAAAATGTTTCACCAAACGTGGGAAACCTGCAACTCCAAGGTAATCTTTATAAAAAAAACCCTGCTTCATTTCTCCTTTCTATGGAAGCAGGGCACTAATTACATTTCTCAAAGAGCTCCATTTGGGCATTTTATTAAAGAAAACAATCCCTGAAGCCAAAATGTCATTCCACTGACCCCTGAGTTTAGACTTCACAGTACACACATCAGACCCAAAGCAAATATTTACACACAATTTCATTTATTACAGCTCAAAACAAAACCTTCGACTGTACCCATAAAAAGATGATATCGGGACAAAGTGTCAACAGAACTCTACTTAGTCATAGGCTCTCGTCCATATGGCATCCTATTCCCTTTACAATGAGCGCACTACTTTGGACCAGGACCAATGAGCTCTGGTCAAAAGTAGTGTACTTAATAGGGTGCAATTTGGAACGCTATTTATAGTCTCGCTTGAGTAGGAAAAATTGAGTCAACACACAGCAAGGCTATATAGGTGTGTGTGTGTGTGCACATAGTGTGTGTGTGTGTGTGTGTGAGTGTTTGCGTGTGAGTGTGCACATAGTGTATGTGTGTGTGTGCATGAACATAGTGTGTGAGTGTGTGTGTGTGTGTGTGAGAGTGTGTGAACATAGTGTGTGTGTGTGTGTGTGTGTGAGCACAGTGTATGTGTGTGTGAGAGTGTGTGTGTGTGCGTGTGAGAGTGTGCACATTGTGTGTGTGTGTGTGTGCACATAGTGTATGTGTGCATGCACATAGTGTGAGTGTGTGTGTGTGTGTGTGTGTGTGTGTGTGCGTGCACATAGCGTGTGTATGCACATAGTGTGTGTGTGTGTGTGTAGTAGTTGTGCCCCTCCCCCATTGCCTCTAGATGTCTCATTTGACTCCCGCGTTGACACCATGTGAGGGGATGTGGCCTGGCGGCCATGTTTTTCCTACAGATGTTTGTTTGTCCTCAATGCTTTTCGTCACGAGCTCCTTCCTTTTGTTGTCCTCGCTCGTTCTCAGGTCTGTTCAATGCTGGTCCGACCAATCTGATTCCACGCTTCAAGATTGATTCGATCACGTGGATTGGGATATGTTCCACACTGCGTCAAACAACAACATTGACGAATACGCTGATTCGGTGAGCGAGTTTATTAGCAAGTGCATCAGCGATGTCGTACCCACAACAACTATTAAAACGTTCCCAAACTAGAAACCATGGATTGATGGCAGCATTCGCACGAAACTGAAAGCTCGAACCACTGCTTTTAACCAGGGCAAGGTGACCGGAAACATGACCGAATACAAAGAGCGTAGCTATTCCCTCCGCAAAGCAATCAAACAAGCTAAGCGTCAGTATAGAGACATAGTAGAGTCACAATTCAACAGCGCAGACACGAGAAGGATGTGGCAGGGTTTACAGTCAATCACGAATTACAAAAAAAGAAAACCAGCCCCATCGCGGACACCGACGTCTTGCAAACTAAACACCTTCTTTGCTCGCTTTGAGGACAATACAGTGCCACTGACACGGCCCGCTACCAAAACCTGCGGTCTCTCCTTCACCGCAGCCAACGTGAGTAAAACATTTAAACGTGTCAACCCTCGCAAGGCTGCAGGCCCAGACGGCAACCCCAGCTGCGTCTTCAGAGCATGCGCAGACCAGCTGACTGCTGTGTTTACGGACATTTTCAATCAATCCTTATCCCAGTCTGTTGTTCCCACATGCTTCAAGAGGGCCGCCATTGTTCCTGTTCCCAAGAAAGATAAGGTAACTGAGCTAAACTACTATCGCCACTCACTTCCGTCATGAAGTGCTTTGAGAGACTAGTCAAGGATCATATCTCCTCCATCCTACCTGTCACCCTAGACCCACTCCAATTTGCTTACCGCCCCAATAGGTCCACAGATTACGCAATCGCAATCACACTGCACACTGTCCTAACCCATCTGGACAAGAGGAATACCTAAGTAAGAATGCTGTTCATCGATTACAGCTCAGCATTTAACACCATAGTACCCTCCAAACTCGTCATTAAGCTCGAGACCCAGGGTCTCGACCCAGCCCTGTGCTACTGGGTCCTGCACTTTCTGACAGGCCACCCCCAGGTGGTGAGGGTAGGAAACAACATCTCCACCCCGCCGATCCACAACACTGGGGCCCCACATGGGTGCGTTCTCGGCCCTCTCCTGTGCTCCCTGTTCACCCATGACTGCGTGGCCATGCACACCTCCAACTCAATCATCAAGTTTTCAGACGACACTACAGTGGTAGGCTTGATTACCAACAATGGCGAGACGGCCTACAGGGAGGAGGTAAGGGCCCTCGTAGTGTGGTGTCAGGAAAATAACCTCACACTCAACATCACCAAAACAGAGGAGATGATCGTGGACTTCAGAAAAACAGCAGAGGGAGCATCCCCCTATCCACATCGACGGGACAGCAGTGGAGAAGGTGAAAAGTGTTAAGTTCCTCTGCGTACACATCACGGACAACATGAAATGGTCCACCCACACAGACAGTGTGGTGAAGAAGGTGCAACAGCGCCTCTTCAACCTCAGGAGGCTGAAGAAATGTGGCTTGTCACCGAAAACACTCAAAAACTTTTACAGATGCACAATGGAGAGCATCCTGTCGGGCTGCATCACCGCCTGGTATGGAAACTGCTCCACCCACAACCGTAAGGCTCTCCAGCCCTCCAAACTACCTGCCCTCCAGGACTCCTACACCACCTGATGTCACAGGAAGACCAAAAAGATCATCAAGGACAACAACCACCCGAGCCACTGCCTGTTCACCATGCTATCATCCAGAAGGCGAGGTCAGTGCAGGTGCATCAAAGCAGGGACCGAGAGACTGAAAAACAGCTTATATCTCAAGGCCATCAGACTGTTAAACAGCCATCACTAACATTGAGTGGCTGCTGCCAACACACTGACTCAAATCTCTGGCCACTTTAATAATAAAAAATGTGATGTAATAAATGTATCACCAGTCACTTTAAACAATGCCACTTTATATAATGTTTACATACCCTACATTACTCATCTCATATGCATATACAGTGCCTTGCGAAAGTATTCGGCCCCCTTGAACTTTGCGACCTTTTGCCACATTTCAGGCTTCAAACATAAAGATATAAAACTGTATTTTTTTTGTGAAGAATCAACAACAAGTGGGACACAATCATGAAGTGGAACGACATTTATTGGATATTTCAAACTTTTTTAACAAATCAAAAACTGAAATATTGGGCGTGCAAAATTATTCAGCCCCTTTACTTTCAGTGCAGCAAACTCTCTCCAGAAGTTCAGTGAGGATCTCTGAATGATCCAATGTTGACCTAAATGACTGATGATGATAAATACAATCCACCTGTATGTAATCAAGTCTCCGTATAAATGCACCTGCGCTGTGATAGTCTCAGAGGTCCGTTAAAAGCGCAGAGAGCATCATGAAGAACAAGGAACACACCAGGCAGGTCCGAGATACTGTTATGAAGAAGTTTAAAGCCGGATTTGGATACAAAAAGATTTCCCAAGCTTTAAACATCCCAAGGAGCACTGTGCAAGCGATAATATTGAAATGGAAGGAGTATCAGACCACTGCAAATCTACCAAGACCTGGCCGTCCCTCTAAACTTTCAGCTCATACAAGGAGAAGACTGATCAGAGATGCAGCCAAGAGGCCCATGATCACTCTGGATGAACTGCAGAGATCTACAGCTGAGGTGGGAGACTCTGTCCATAGGACAACAATCAGTCGTATATTGCACAAATCTGGCCTTTATGGAAGAGTGGCAAGAAGAAAGCCATTTCTTAAAGATATCCATAAAAAGTGTTGTTTAAAGTTTGCCACAAGCCACCTGGGAGACACACCAAACATGTGGAAGAAGGTGCTCTGGTCAGATGAAACCAAAATTGAACTTTTTGGCAACAATGCAAAACGTTATGTTTGGCGTAAAAGCAACACAGCTGAACACACCATCCCCACTGTCAAACATGGTGGTGGCAGCATCATGGTTTGGGCCTGCTTTTCTTCAGCAGGGACAGGGAAGATGGTTAAAATTGATGGGAAGATGGATGGAGCCAAATACAGGACCATTCTGGAAGAAAACCTGATGGAGTCTGCAAAAGACCTGAGACTGGGACGGAGATTTGTCTTCCAACAAGACAATGATCCAAAACATAAAGCAAAATCTACAATGGAATGGTTCAAAAATAAACATATCCAGGTGTTAGAATGGCCAAGTCAAAGTCCAGACCTGAATCCAATCGAGAATCTGTGGAAAGAACTGATAACTGCTGTTCACAAATGCTCTCCATCCAACCTCACTGAGCTCGAGCTGTTTTGCAAGGAGGAATGGGAAAAAATTTCAGTCTCTCGATGTGCAAAACTGATAGAGACATACCCCAAGCGACTTACAGCTGTAATCGCAGCAAAAGGTGGCGCTACAAAGTATTAACTTAAGGGGGCTGAATAATTTTGCACGCCCAATTTTTCAGTTTTTGATTTGTTAAAAAAGTTTGAAATATCCAATAAATGTCGTTCCACTTCATGATTGTGTCCCACTTGTTGTTGATTCTTCACAAAAAAATACAGTTTTATATCTTTATGTTTGAAGCCTGAAATGTGGCAAAAGGTCGCAAAGTTCAAGGGGGCCGAATACTTTCGCAAGGCACTGTACTGTACTCTATACCATCTACTGCATCTTGTCTATGCCGCACGGCCATCGCTTATCCATCTATTTATATGTACATATTCTTATTCATTCCTTTACATGTGTGTGTATAAGGTAGTTGTGAAATTGTTAGATTACTTGTTAGATATTACTGCACGGTCGGAACAAGAAGCACAAGCATTTCGCTACACTCGCATTAACATCCGCTAACCATGTGTTTGTGACCAATAACATTTGATTTGATACTGTGTCTCTCTGAATGATGAAACGTGGATGGATCCAGATCCACTGAGAGACACAGATGGAGAAATCTGATGCAACGTCATTTATGGCTGGGTTCCAATTAGACTTAAATGGTCTTTCCTTGTCTCTTTTCCTTCCGTGACCACTCGTTTGAGAACACTTGTCCAGATCGATAAAGGCTATCTATCTAGGTACAATGGCGGAAGTGGAACCCTATCTAGTCCTACCATTTTGTGCTCACAAAGGGAAGGAAACAAAGAAAGGTGGCTAGCTTCGGGAATAGGAAGGGTTATTCAAGATCGAATCCTGGGTCAGCCGTACAGGTATGGTCTCCATGACAATAACATTCCAATGCCAACATAGGAAGGGTTATTCGAGATCGAATCCTGGGTCAGCCGTACAGGTATGGTCTCCATGACAATAACATTCCAATGCCAACATAGGAAGGGTTATTCAAGATCGAATCCTGGGTCAGCCGTACAGGTATGGTCTCCATGACAATAACATTCCAATGCCAACATAGGAAGGGTTATTCGAGATCGAATCCTGGGTCAGCCGTACAGGTATGGTCTCCATGACAATAACATTCCAATGCCAACATAGGAAGGGTTATTCAAGATCGAATCCTGGGTCAGCCGTACAGGTATGGTCTCCATGACAATAACATTCCAATGCCAACATGGCACCCATTCCATAAACAGTTTGCTCACCTCTGTAGGCTATATGAATGGCTGCATGTTGTAACACTTAAGAGACATGACTATCATGACTGTTGATATACCCTGTCTGTAAGTTGGTCTTCTGAGACCAGGGCAGCTCTGCTAGCAGTTTACTGAAGGTCCAGTCAGCCTCCTCTGATGGTAGCAACCCAGGGATCAGCCTCAGTCTGGGGGGAGTGATCAGCCTCAGTCTGGGGGGAGAAGAGGATTGCAGTTTAAATGGGTAGAAGGCAGATTGTTGAAGGGGGAAGGAGTTTAAACGGGTAGAAGGCTGATCGTTGAAGGGGAAGGCAGTTTAAATGGGTAGAAGGCAGATCGTTGAAGGGGAAGCAGTTTAAATGGGTAGAAGGCAGATCGTTGAAGGGGGAAAGCAGTTTAAATGGGTAGAAGGCAGATCGTTGAAGGGGGAAAGCAGTTTAAACGGGTAGAAGGCAGATCGTTGACGGGGGAAAGCAGTTTAAATGGGTAGAAGGCAGATCGTTGAAGGGGATTGCAGTTTAAACGGGTAGAAGGCAGATCGTTGAAGGGGGAGGCAGTTTAAATGGGTAGAAGGCAGATTTGGATGTCATTTCTATTGGACCTCCATATGCATTAGATTCAATTTTTCTTTTCAATTCCATTTAACAGATGCTTATCTCCAAAGCAAGGGCACACATTTTAGTATTGTGATCAGAGTTGGGCTCAATTTGGAATTACTGAATCTAATTCATTTCAAACAACTAATTTCAATTAGCCACACCTCACAGGAAGCATAATTTGAATTGAAGGAAGTAGAATTTAATATGAAGCAATTCAACTGAGTGGTGAAAAATGAAAGCCTCATTCATTTCACAAATCTTTTGTTAAAATGATATGCTACTTATTCATGCAAAGAATACACATAAGATTTCAAATATTAATTTGATAATAACTCAAAGATGTCACACAGTATTTTTCTTTGTCATGAGATGGGCCATTATTTGTCATGAAATAGCCATTACTAGCCGGCTACCACCCGGTTACTCAACCCTGCACCTTAGAGGCTGCTGCCCTATGTACATAGACATGAAATCACTGGTCACTTTAAAAATGGAACACTAGACACTTTAATAATGTTTACATACTGCTTTACTCATTTCATGTGTACAGTTGAAGTCGGAAGTTTACATACACTTAGGTCGTTTTTCAACCACTCCACAAATTTCCTGTTAACAAACTATAGTTTTGGAAAGTCGGTTAGGACATCTACTTTGTGCATGACACAAGTCATTTTTCCAACAATTGTTTACAGGCAGATTATTTCAATTATAATTCACTGTATCACAATTCCAGTGGGTCAGAAGTTTACATACACTAAGTTGACTGCCTTTAAACAGCTTGGAAAATTCCAGAAAATGATGTCATGGCTTTAGAAGCTTCTGATAGGCTAATTGACATAATTTGAGTCAATTGGAGGTGTACCTGTGGATGTATTTCAAGGCCTTTAAACTCAGTGCCTCTTTGCTTGACATCATGGGAAAATGAAAAGAAATCAGCCAAGACCTCAGAAAATAGAATTGTAGACCTCCACAAGTCTGGTTCATCCTTGGGAGCAATTTCCAAACGCCTGAAGGTACCACGTTCACCTGTACAAACAATAGTATGCAAGTATAAACACCATGGGTCCACTCAGCTGTCATACCTCTCAGGAAGGAGACGCGTTCTGTCTCCTAGAGATGAACGTACTTTGGTGCGAAATGTGCAAATCAATCCCAGAACAACAGCTAAGGACCTTGTGAAGATGCTGGAGGAAACAGGTTCAAAAATATCTATATCCACAATAAAACGAGTACTATCTTGACATAACCTGAAAGGCCGCTCAGCAAGGAAGAAGCCACTGCTCCAAAACCGCCATGAAAAAGCCTGACTACGGTTTGCAACTGCATATAGAAACAAAGATCATACTTTTTGGAGAAATGTCCTCTGGTCTGATGAAACAAAAATGGAACTGTTTGGCCATAATGACCAACGTTATGTTTGGAGGAAAAAAGGGGAGGCTTGCAAGCCGAAGAACAGCATCCCAACCATGAAGCACGGGGGTGGCAGCATCATGTTGTGGGGGTGCTTTGCTGCAGGAGGGACTGGTGCACTTCACAAAATAGATGGAATCATGAGGCAGGGAAATTATGTGTATGTATTGAGCAACATCTCAAGACATCAGTCAGGAAGTTAAAGCTTGGTCGCAAATGGGTCTTCCAAATGGACAATGACCCCAAACATCTTCCAAAGTTGTGGCAAAATGGCTTAAGGACAACAGTCAAGGTATTGGAGTGGTCATCACAAAGCCCTGACCTCAATCCTATGGAATATTTGTTGGCAAAACTGAAAAAGCATGTGCGAGCAAGGAGGCCTACAAACCTGACTCAGTTACACCAGCTATGTCAGGAGGAATGGGCCAAAATTCACCCAACTCATTCTGGAAAGCTTGTGGAAGGCTACCTGAAACGTTTGACCCAAGTCAAACAATTTAAAGGCAATGCTACCAAATACAAATTGAGTGTATATAAACTTCTGACCCACTGGGAATGTGAATAAATTAATAAAAGCTTAACTAAATAATTCTCTCTACTATTATTCTGATATTTCACACTATTAAAATGAAGTGGTGATCCTAACTGCCCTAAGACAGGGAATTTTTACTAAGATTAAATGTCAGGAATTGTGAAATACTGAGTTAAATGTATTTGGCTAAGGTGTATGTAATCTTCCGACTTCACCTGTATATACTATCTATATTTTAGTCAATGCCAATCTGACGTTGCTCATCCTAATATTTATATATTTTTAAAATTCCATTATTTTACTTTTAGATGTGTGTATTTTTGTGAATTGTTAGATATTACTGCACTGTTGGAGCTAGGAACACAAGCATTTAGTTAGATATTACTGCACTTTTGGAGCTAGAAACACAAGCATTTAGTTAGATACTACTGCACTGTTGGAGCTAGGAACACAAGCATTTAGTTAGATATTACTGCACTGTTGGAGCTAGGAACACAAGCATTTAGTTAGATACTACTGCACTGTTGGAGCTAGAAACACAAGCATTTAGTTAGATACTACTGCACTGTTGGAGCTAGGAACACAAGCATTTAGTTAGATACTACTGTACTGTTGGAGCTAGGAACACAAGCATTTAGTTAGATACTACTGCACTGTTGGAGCTAGAAACACAAGCATTTCGCTACACCCGCAATAACATCTGATAAATATGTGTAAGTGACCAATACAATTTGATTTGTATGTTAGATTCAATTCAAAGATCTAATGCATTCTGGGAAATGTATTTTTTTCTGATATTTAAAAACATTAAGAGAATGATGAATTATTACAGACAACCCACAACATGATCTTAGAGTATTTCCAGACCACTATAATTATTTAAAATGTAGTTTTTTTTATTTGAGTTGTACACATAAAAATGTTCCAGCCTTATGCTACATATGATTGGTAACCATTTATGATGTCAAAATAAACATTACTATGGGGATGTGTTGAATAAATAATAATAATCCATTATAATTGTATTGAATTTAATTAAAATTCTACTTCCTTTATTTGAAATGAAATTCAACTGGGGTGAGGCCAATTGAAACCCGAAACCCGATTGTGACCCTTGTAGGAATTAAACCCAGGGCCCATTTCCACAAAGCATCTCTGAGTAGGAGTGCTGATCTAGCATCTGTCCTAATAATATTTTTCGTTATGATTTAAAAAGATAAACTGATTCTAGATCAGCACTCATCTGAGATGCTTTGTGGATATGGGCTCTGGACCCTGCTCATACCAACTAAGCAACACAGGACCACTCAGTTTAGAACTCACCTGGACACTCCTGATGGGCCATGGCTGATCTTCTTGTGTAAAGAGTTGTTTTTTTTAACTTCCATTTGACATAGTAGTCAAACGATCAGTTAGTGATTTTTCATTTTGGATTGTTTTAAATGATATGGGTGAGGAGAGAGAGTTGTTCGATCCAAGTAACTCACTCTATCACCTTCTCTGTAGGGACATCTCTAAATGGCTGAGCAGTGGCGAGAGAAATAGAAGATCGAAGAGGAGAGAGAGGACACCTTATACTCACGAACTTCGTTCGTTTGGAAAACATCTATTACTAATAGGATTAAGTCAAATACTTCTTTATTTTACCTTAGACGGCTGTTGATTTTTATTTGATTTAATTTCACCTTTATTTAACCAGGTAGGCCAGTTGAGAACAAGTTCTCATTTACAACTGCGACCTGGCCAAGAGAAAGCAAAGCAGTGCGACAAAAACAAACAACACAGAGTTACACATGGGATAAACAAACGTACAGTCAATAACACAATAGAACAAATCTGTATACAGTGTGTGAAAATTAAGTAAGGAGGTAAGGCAATAAATACTGGCCAAGTAGTTACAATTTTGCAATTTACACTGGAGTGATATATGTGCAGACGAGGATGTGCAAGTAGAAATATTGGTGTGCAAAAAAAGAACAGAAAAACGAAAACAAATATGGGGATGAGGTGTGTACATACCCCAGCTGCACAGTACTGTCTTTTATCAATGGTGGTTATGATATCGTTTTGGACCTTGAGTGTGGCTGAGGTGCACCAATGACCAGCTCGGAAACCAGATTGCATAGCAGAGAAGGTACGGTGGGATTCGAAATGGTCGGTGATCTGTTTGTTCACTTGGCTTTCGAAGACTTTAGAAAGGCAGGGCAGGATGGATATAGGTCTGTAACAGTTTGGGTCTAGAGCACATATGTCAGAGTCAAGGCCCGCGGGCCACATCCGGCCCGCAAGAAGGTTTTTTACGGCCCCTGGGATGATCTTGATTTATTATTAGAACCGGCCCGCAGCAAGCCGGCAGCCCGCAGATCTTTTACACGCACCAATACTACATTTCCCACAATGCAAAGGTGACGCACCGAGCAGTAGGCTGCTTCATTTCAATATTTATTGGCACAGCAGTCGTCAGCATCACAGTAAAATTAACTTTCAGATACCCATCAAAAATGGCAAAACGGAAGGTGGATACTGAGAACCGGGGGTTTCAAACAAGGTGGGAGTCGGAGTATATGTTCACGAAGGTAGCTGGAAAACCTGTGTGTCTTCTGTGTGGAGAAAGTGTGGCGGTACTGAAAGAGTATAATCTGAGACGACATTATGAAACGAAACACGCGGACAAAAACAAGAATATGGACATGGAACAAAGGCTACAAAAGGCAGAGGAATTAAAACGAGGCCTCAAATCTCGACAGGCTCTGTTCAAAAAAGCCAAATCACAAGGCCAGGCTGCTGTCAAGGCCAGTTTTATTTTGGCAGAAGAGATCGCTAAATCAGCCCGGCCATTTACGGAGGGGGATTTCATCAAAAACTGCATGATTAAAGTTTGTGACGAAGTTTGCCCAGAAAAAAGGCAACTCTTTTTAAATGTGAGTCTGAGCAGAAACACCATTGCCGAGAGAGTAGACCAGTTGTCCATCAATCTAAAAGAGCAGCTTGTGAAAAAGGGAAAAGATTTTATTGCATATTCCTTGGCTGTGGATGAGAGCACCGACATTTCTGACATTGCCCAGTTGTCAATTTTCATCCGCGGAGTGGACTCCAACCTAAGCGTGACAGAGGAGTTTTTGGCTTTACGTCCTATGCATGGCACAACTACGGGGCATGATTTGTATGAAGAGGTGTCAAGATGTGTAAATGAGATGGAGCTGCCTTGGGAAAAACTTGTGGGTTTGACAACCGACGGAGCACCTGCGATGTGTGGACACAGGAGCGGACTGGTGGCGAAGATACGGGAAAAGATGCAAGAGGAAAACGCGACAGGTGAGCTGACAGCTTATCATTGTATCATACACCAGGAAGCGTTGTGCGGTAAAGCCTTGAAAATGGAGCATGTAATGAGCATCATCACGCGCACAGTTAACTTTATCAGAGCCAAAGGTTTGAATCACCGCCAGTTCAAGGCATTTCTGACGGAGTTAGAAACGGAGCATGGTGATTTGCCTTATCACACAGAGGTGCGATGGCTAAGCCAGGGAAAGGTGCTTCAAAGATGTTTCGAGCTTCGTGAGGAGATTTGTCTGTTCTTGGACAGCAAAGGGAAAGACACAACACAACTCCGAGACGAAATGTTTCTGTGTGAAATGGCTTTTCTGTGTGACATTACGAGTCATCTGAATGCAATAAACTTGCAGCTGCAGGGTCGGGATCGTGTCATCTCTGATATGTACAGTACAGTGAAGGCATTTAAAACCAAACTGACTCTGTGGGAGACGCAGATGCGGAAAGAAAATTTGAGCCACTTTCCCAGCTGCCAGACCATGAAAGAGAAGCTCTCTACCAGTGCGTTCCCGAGCACACAGTTGGCTGATAAAATAGGTATGCTTGCCGCTGACTTTCGACGCCGATTTGCTGACTTTGAAGCACAAAAAAGCAGGTTGGAACTGCTCGGTAACCCATTTGCTGTTGACGTGGAAAGCTCACCACCAAACCTCCAAATGGAGTTGATTGACCTCCAATGCAATGATGCACTGAGGGCAAAATATGCGGCAGTGGGTGCTGCGGAGTTCGCCCGTTTCCTCCCCGGCACAATGCCCCAGCTGCGCATCCAGGCTGCTCAAACGTTGTCTATGTTTGGCAGCACATACCTGTGTGAACAACTGTTTTCTTTGATGAACCTGAACAAAACATCACACAGAAGTCGACTTACTGCTGAACACCTCCACTCAATTCTGAGGATTTCTTCAGCTCAGAGCCTTACCCCGAACATTGATGAACTTGTGGAAAAGATGGGACACCACCAAGTATCACCCTCAACCTCAAACAAGTGAACATTACTGTGCAATCACATATTTAGAGTTTTTACTCAGTTCAAGTTTAAAAGTTAAAATTTAATATTTGTTTTCACTGCATGTTACTTCTCCTTAAACAAAGTGTTGTTTTTGATTAATAGATTTTTGCACTTTATTTTTTTGTATTTCAATCCAATTATATTTTAAAAATATTTCAGTTGAGTGGATGATAGAAAATTGCTATTATTGTTTTTTCTTTGAAGTAAATTTAGCCCACTTTTGCTAAAATAGAAAATATAGTCTACTGATGGTGCCTTGAATACCGGTTTCTTTCATTTAATGTTCATGTTATGGGGATATTTATATAAAGGAAATTTGTCTTTTGTGTCTGTTGAAAATTAAAGATTACTGACAGAGCCATAAGAAAATATTGCTTTATTTATCTGATCATATTGTAATATATTTGTTAGGTTTTCAGTAGGTTCAATTAGGTTCACTAGACTATATGCGTCATTTAAAAATGTTTCAATGAACATTCGAACAGTCCGGCCCTCGTCTTGTAGCTGATTTTTTTATTTGGCCCTCCGTCCATTTGACTTTGACACCCCTGGTCTAGAGTGTCTCCCCCTTTGAAGAGGGGGATGACCACAGTTGCTTTCCAATCTTTAGGAATCTCAGATGATACGAAAGAGAGGTTGAACAGACTAGTAATAGGAGTTGCAACAATGACGTTGGATAATTTTAGGAAGAGAGGGTCCAGATTGTCTAGCCCAGCTGATTTGTAGGGATCCAGATTTTGCAGCGCTTTCAAAACATCAGCCGTCTGGATTTGGGTGAAGGAGAAGTGGGGGGGTCTTGGGCCAGTTGCTGCGGGGGGTGCAGAGCTGTTGGCCGGGGTAGCCAGATGGAAAGCATGGCCAGCCATAGAGAAATGCTTATTGAAATTCTCGATTATTGTGGATTTATCAGTGGTGACACTGTTTCCTAGTCTCAGTGTAGTGGGCAGCTGGGAGGAGGTACTCTTATTCTCCATGGACTTTACAGTGTCATTAGTACTGCAGGATGCAAATTTCTGTTTGAAAAAGCTATCCTTAGCTTTCCTAACTGACTGTGTGTATTGTTTCCTGACTTCCCTGAAAAGTTGCGTATCGTGGGGACCATTCGATGCTAGTGCAGTCCGCCACAGGATGTTTTTGTGCTGGTCAAGGGCAGTCAAGTCTGGAGTGAACCAAGGGCTATATCTGTTCATTGTTCTACATTTTTTGAAAGGAGCGTGCTTATTTAAGTTGGTGAGGAAAGCACTTTTAAAGAACAACCAGGCATCCTCTACTGACGGGATGAGGTCAATGTCCTTCCAGGATACCCGCGCCAGGTCGATTACAAAGGCCTGCTCGCAGAAGTGTTTTAGGGAGCGTTTGACAGTGATGAGGGGTGGTTGTTTGACCACGGACCCATAACTCATAACGCAGGTAATGAGGCAGTGATCCCTGAGATCCTGGTTGAAGACAGCAGAGGTGTATTTAGAGGGCAAGTTGGTCAGGATGATATCTTTGAGGGTGCCCATGTTTACAGATTTGGGGTTGTACCTGGTAGGTTACTTGATCATTTTTGTGAGATTGTGGGCATCTAGCTTAGATTGTAGGACGGCCGGGGTGTTAAGCATCCCAATTTAGGTCACCTAGCAGTACAAACTCTGATGATAGATGGGGGGAAATCAATTCACATATAGTGTCCAGGGCCCAGCTGGGAGCTGAGGGGAGTCTATAACAAGAGGCAAAAGCGAGAGACTTATTTCTGGAGAGAAGGATCAAAAAAAGCAGAAGCTCTAACTTTTTTGGCATTGACCTGGATAGTATGACAGAATTATGCAGGCTATCTCTGCAGTAGATTGCAATTCCGCCCCCTTTAGCAGTTCTATCTTGACGGAAAATGATGTAATTGGGGATGGAAATTTCAGAATTTTTGGTGGCCTTCCTAAGCCAGGATTCAGACACGGCTAGGACATCAGGGTTGGCTAGAGTGTGCTAAAGCAGTGAATAAAGCAAACTTAGGGAGGAGGCTTCTGATGTTAACATGCATGAAACCAAGGCTTTTACGGTTGCAGAATGAGAGCGCCTGGGGATATGCAGGGCCTGGGTTAATCTCCACATCACCCGAGGAACAGAGGAGTAGGATGAGGCTACGGCTTAAGGCTATAAGAAGTGCTCGTCTAGCGCGTTGGGAACAGAGAATAAAAGGAGCAGATTTCTGGGCATGGTAGGATAGATTCAGGGCATAATGTAGAGACAAGGGTATGGTAGGGTGTGTGTACAGGGGGGGGGGGGGGGGGGGGGGGTAAACCTAGGCATTGAGTGACGATGAGAAAGGTTGATGCTAAAACATCTGCTGTTCCACTCCCCTCGCTGCAGGTGGTGGATTGGCACTTGGTTTCACAACACTGCTGGTGGGAACTGCTCCTACCAAAGAAAATGTATAATTATGCCTCCATATGACTGTTTAAAAACAATCATATGACCATGGATAGAACTTCCATTAACAGTTGAAGAGTTGGACTTGTATTCACAAAGTGTCTCAGAACAGGAGTGCTGATCTAGGATCTGCCCCCACCCTGTCAAAATAATCATATTAATTATGATTATTCTATTCTGAAAGGTAAAACTGATCCTAGAGCAGACTATTTGAAACACTTTGTGAATATGGGCCCTGGTTTAATTTAGTCAGTGTGGCAGGGACCTGTTGAACGTGTTTTTTGGGGGCAGTGGTTTGGCCCACGAACCCTGGAATGCTGACGTTTATCACCTCTGGTTGAGGATCACGATTAGAGGTCCCAAGAGGGTTGAAACCAGTCTGAAACAAGTCACTTTTTAGCTTGCATATACCCCCACCCAGAGGTCAACTTTGGGTAACAACATCAAACTGCAAGTTCTCTGAAGCTAGCAAGCCGGTTGTATTTAAATGTATTTGGACAGACAAGAACACAGTTTAGAATAAAAATGCATTGTATAAATTGCTTTCTTTTATCAGCTACCTACAAGTTAACTAGCTAGGACTTAGTAGGAAAAAACAAATATTTGTATAACTAAAAATAGACCACAGCCTGTCGCTTCCAATGGGAACAAGCAAAGAGGTGGGCAGAGCAAAGCACAAGCTAGCGAGATCCTATTTACGCGTTCTAATAAATATTTGCATATTTCAGTTAGGGAACGCCTACTCTGTGAAGTGCGTGTGCAATAACTCAATTCACCTTTGCACTCCTAAACAACGCAATTTAAAAAAAAAAAAACTTCGTACAGTCTGTTCAGCACATATTCTAGTTTTGGGAACAGAACACTGTATTGAGATCAAATGTTTCATTGATGAGAATATGTGCAGAATTTCGGCCAAAATCCATCTCGTTCCATCTTCTCCCACTGTCCGCCAATGGGCTTCGTCGTGTAAACGCCAAGCGGATGCTTCACATTTACACGTCCAGTGAAATAGCTGTCTCATTGTTATATCTGTGACACAAATAGCATGGTGGCTAGTTAGCATGTTTAGCTAGCTACTTAGCTACTGACTTACAGCTTGAGTAAAATGTATCACTCGATTCGAACATGGTCTATGAAGGTCTCCAAACATATTTTGGATGACTTAAATATAACTTCCTTGCTTGTTTGTTACTTACCAAATGTATTAGAGAAAAGTAAAAGCTGGCTAGCTAAATAACAGCTCTGTCATGTGTTACTTGAAATAAGTCCCCCTGGAACATCAACCAAATTCATGGTTCCTATTTACTTATTTTGCAGTCCTCAACAGTCCAACAATTTTACAATGTAGTCCCAAAATAATATGATCTATTTAAAGCCATAAATGTTATATCATATATAACAAATAGTCAGAATGTTACATTGTGAGGCTCTCTCGGTTTGGTTCATATGTCCATCAAATATGTCTCTATTCTGTCCACAGAGCTCAGGTATCACTGAGCTCTTTGACTTTGATGGGAGGTTACCAAGAACTGGATGGTCACTCTGACAGAGCTCTAGAGTTTCTCTGTGGAGATTGGAGAACCTTCCAGAAGGACAACCATCTCTGCAGAACTTCACCAATCAGGCCTTTGTCGTAGAGTGGCCAGACGGAAGCTACTACTCAGTAAAAGGCATATAACAGCCCACTTGGAGTTTGCCAAAAGGCACCTGAAGACTGTGACAATGTTTTTCAGCGGCAGGGACTGGGAGACTGGTCCAGAATGAGGCATAGATGAATAGAGCAAAGTACAGAGATCCTTGATGCTCCAGAGCGCTCAGGACCCCAGACTGGCACGAAGGTTCACCTTCCACCAGGACAACTACCCTAAGCACACAGCCAAGACAACGCAGGAGTGGCTTCGGGGCAAGCCTTTGAATGTCCTTGAGTGGCCCAGCCAGAGGCCGGACTTGAACCTGATCAAACATCTCTGGAGAGACCTGAAAATAGCTGTGCAGCAACGCTTCCCATCCAACCGGACAGAGCTTGAGAGGATCTGCAGAGAAGAATGGGAGAAACTCCCCAGATACAGGTGTGCCAAGCTTGTAGCTAACATTTCTAAAAACTTGTTTTTGCTTAGTCATTATGGGGTATTGTGTGTAGATTGATGAGGGGATAAAACAATTTAATACATTTTAGAATAAGGCTGTAACGTAACAACAATGTGGAAAAGTCAAAGGGTCTGTACATGGGTAGGCTACAAAGACCTACTGAACAATAGCTTGGCAGCTAAAATAAAAGATCTATATGAATATCCAGAAAAATATTGAGACATATTTTTTTTCTGTTTGTGGAAGCTCACATGGAAAGGCTTTTTTCTCCTTTTCATAAAATGTATTTCATATGATTTATTATGGGTTCACAGCAACGCTATTCTTCTTAGAATATTTATTTTTCCTTGCCATGGTCAAATAACTCAAGCATAGATTGGTAACGTTTTCTAAATTGGCACACAAAAACTTGAGGCCATGAGTAACTTTGTCAACAATAATGGCGCTGATTGGCCTGTAGGCAGCGCTGTTTATAAGCAGTCACACTAAAACCCTCATATCCGCTGCCCCGTTTGAGTTAGAACTTTGTATGTAGGTGTTTTTCCTCGTGCTGAACAAATTAGCCTCAAGGACCCATGAGGTTTGTCAAGATCGATTTTCCTTCATCTTGGAAATGTTGGAAAACCTTTTGAAATACATATTCTCTCCCCCCCAAAAAAATGTAGGCCAATGTTACATCTCTTAATTTAGTTTGAGGAAAGCTAAGGGATTGGTTATGAGATGGCTGAGTTATTTATAAATCAGGAAATCAGATTTTACGGGCCCATTTAAATCTTTTGTCAATTCTCTTCACAGTGGCCTATGAAACTTGGTAAGGTCCATCATGAACCATGTTACGTTTGGCATTGACATCTTAACGAATAAGGAAACTAACAATTCACTTTTTTTGACTATGTAACGGTAACACTAAAAATAATAATTAAAAAATCATTAAAAAAGCATTTTTTTGTAAGGTCTACTACACCTGTTGTATTCGGCGCACTTTGACAAATACATTTTGATTTGATTTGATGGACTACAAGTAAGATTCACTCCAAATGTTGTCTTTGGACACATCACATAGTCCCTACAGAGTTTGAGAAAATATCGTTGACTTCAAAACTCTTTTTCTCATGAACCATAGGACCGAATTTCACCAACTTTGTAATGTAGGAGGCCCATGGTACATTTCTTAACTTAGCTAAGGGATTTGTAAAAATATGGCCGTAAATCCACAGTTGCCTAGCAACTTGAAACTTGTAGTCATGCTATCATAGACTAAGATAAACCTTATTAAATCTGGGATTTTTACACTGCTGCTACTCTCTGTTATTATCTATGCATAGTCACTTTAATAACTCTACCTACTTGTACATATTACCTCAATTACCTCAACTAACTGGTGCACATTGACTCTGTACCGGTACCCCATGTATATAGCCTGTATTTCTCTTGTTTTACTGCTGCTCTTTAATTATTTGTTACTTTTATTTATATATATATTTTTTTGTATTTTTCTTAAACTGTATTGTTGGCTAAGGGCCTCTTTTCATCAACTTATTTATTTTTCAACTGTCCCTCCTCTCTCCCCCTCTCTCTTGCTTTTCTTCTTCATTCTCTTCCACTCCTTTCTCTTGTTCTTCCTTCCTAATTTCCTCTTTCAGCTTCTCATCCTTCAGCTCATTTTCCTTTATCAACAGTAATGTTTCCCTCTCCTCTCCTATCTCATTCCCTCGCCTCTTCCCTCTCCTCTCCTCTTCCCTCTCTCATTCCCTCTCCTCTCCCCTCTCTCATTCCCTCGCCTCTCCCCTCTCCTCTCTCCTCACTCATTTCCTCGCCTCGCCTCTTCCCTCTCCCTCATTCCCTTGCTTCTCCCCTCTCTCATTCCCTTGCCTCGCCTCTTCCCTCTCCCTCATTCCCTCTCCTCTCCCCTCCCTCATTCCCTCACCTCTCTCATTCCCTTGCCTCGCCTCCCCGCCTCTTCCCTCTCCTCGCCTCTTCCCTCTCCCCGCCTCTTCCCTCTCCCCGCCTCTTCCCTCTCCCCGCCTCTTCCCTCTCCCCGCCTCTTCCCTCTCCTCGCCTCTTCCCTCTCCTCGCCTCTTCCCTCTCCCGCCTCTTCCCTCTCCCCGCCTCTTCCCTCTCCCGCCTCTTCCCATCTCCTCGCCTCTTCCCTCTCCTCGCCTCTTCCCTCTCCTCGCCTCTTCCCTCTCCTCGCCTCTTCCCTCTCCTCGCCTCTTCCCTCTCCCACCTCTTCCCTCTCCCGCCTCTTCCCTCTCCCCGCTACTTCCCTCTCCCGCCTCTTCCCTCTCCTCGCCTCTTCCCTCTCCCCGCCTCTTCCCTCTCCTCGCCTCTTCCCTCTCCCGCCTCTTCCCTCTCCCGCCTCTTCCCTCTCCTCTTCCCTCTTCCCGCCTCTTACCTCTCCTCGCCTCTTCCTCTCCTCCCTCTTCCCTATCATTCCCTCGCCTTGTCTCTTCCCTCTCCTCTCCCCTCTCTCATTCCCTCTTCCCTCTCCCCTCTATCATTCCCTCGCCTTGCCTCTTCCCTCTCCTCTTCCCTCTCCCTCATTCCCTCTCCTCTCCCCTCCCTCATTCCCTCTCCTCTCACCTCTCTCATTCCCTTGCCTCGCCTCTTCCCTCTCCCCGCCTCTTCCCTCTCCTCGCCTCTTCCCTCTCCCGCCTCTTCCCTCTCCCCGCCTCTTCCCTCTCCCCGCCTCGTCCCTCTCCTCGCCTCTTCCATCTCCCCGCCACTGCCATCGCCCGCCTCTTCCCTCTCCCCGCCTCTTCCCTCTCCTCGCCTCTTACCTCTCCCGCCTCTTCCCTCTCCTCGCCTCTTCCCTCTCCTCGCCTCTTCCCTCTCCTCGCCTCTTCCCTCTCCCCGCCTCTTCCCTCTCCCGCCTCTTCCCTCTCCCCGCCTCTTCCCTCTCCCGCCTCTTCCCTCTCCCCGCCTCTTCGCCTCTTACCTCTCCTCGCCTCTTCCCTCTCCCCTCTATCATTCCCTCGCCTTGTCTCTTCCCTCTCCTCTCCCCTCTCTCATTCCCTCTTCCCTCTCCCCTCTATCATTCCCTCGCCTTGCCTCTTCCCTCTCCTCTTCCCTCTCCCTCATTCCCTCTCCTCTCACCTCTCTCATTCCCTTGCCTCGCCTCTTCCCTCTCCCTGCCTCTTCCCTCTCCCCGCCTCTTCCCTCTCCTCGCCTCTTCCCTCTCCTCGCCTCTTCCCTCTCCCGCCTCTTCCCTCTCCCCGCCTCTTCCCTCTCCCGCCTCTTCCCTCTCCTCGCCTCTTCCCTCTCCCGCCTCTTCCCTCTCCTCGCCTCTTCCCTCTCCTCGCCTCTTCCCTCTCCTCGCCTCTTCCCTCTCCCGCCTCTTCCCTCTCCCGCCTCTTCCCTCTCCCCGCCTCTTCCCTCTCCCCGCCTCTTCCCTCTCCCGCCTCTTCCCTCTCCCCGCCTCTTCCCTCTCCCCGCCTCTTCCCTCTCCCGCCTCTTCCCTCTCCCGCCTCTTCCCTCTCCCCGCCTCTTCCCTCTTCTCTCCTCTGCTCCCTCTCCGTCTCAGCCTTCTCTCGTTTTCCTCTATTTTTCACTTTCCTCAGATCATCTGGCCCTCTGCTTCTCTCTAATGCTCCTCCTCTAATTCATCCTCCAGACTCCTCTCTTTCTTTGACCTGATGTCCAAAACTGACTTCCTCTCACCTGATGGGTTGAATGATTGAATTGATTAAACCCCATATTTCTGTCCATGGCCTAAACCAGTAACATAATAGCAGTATACTGTAGGCTGTCTACAATTATTAGCTATCAATGTTTTCCTTTGTCTGTATACTGCAATTTTTAGCTGCAAATGTGTACAAGATGAAATAAAAGTAAATAAGTCTGCCTATCTGCCTACAAAAAATATATAGAAAAAATCAAATATATTAAGGGTCCAGTCACCTCTTCTGTTGCTCCTGCAACACAGCAGCCATTTTGAAGCCTGACTGAGTCCAGTAGCTTATATATCTCTTCTCTCTGAGGTTGCTCCCTGATAGGGAACTCCTGCCGCAGCTCACTGAAGCAGGCCTCAATGCAGGCCTGAATCAGTTTGTCCTACATCCTATGGAGCTGCTTAAGTATGAAAGCCATAGAGATCCAATTAAATTACTAGAGAAGCTATGTCATAAACCCTCAAAGTGCCATATTGGGTTGAAAATAGCAGCCATCTTGGTCAGGGAGAAATCCAGAAACAGTGTAATTGGAATGAATGACAGTAGAGCTTTAACTGATGCAGGAAAATACAAGTCAAGTGTCATGAGATGTATCAGAAAGTGTGTAATGTAATTATAGTCAACCTATTGTCATATAATTCTAAATACAGTTTAAACAGCTTTTTCACCAATTTTCTGTATAAATAGCCTCTAAAAAATATGTAAACAGACCATAATTTTTATTTTTTTGGGGGAAATCTGTGAGGGCTATTATATGATGCAATATCAGTACCTGTGCATTCACAACTTGTCGTATCATCAACTGATTTCAGCCTCTGTATAACTGTCGATTGACTGCATCTTTTCAATCAAATCAATCAAATGTATTTCTATAGCCCTTCTTACATCAGCTGATATCACAAAGTGCTGTACAGAAACCCAGCCTAAAACCCCAAACAGCAAGTAATGCAGGTGTAGAAGCACGGTGGCTAGGAAAAACTCCCTAGAAAGGCCAAAAGCTAGGAAGAAACCTAGAGAGGAACCAGGCTATGAGGGGTGGCCAGTCCTCCTCTGGCTGTGCCGTTCCATCTTTTCAATGGATTGTTGGCAAATTCATAGTTCATTTGAAAAAGGAATGGAATCATTCCTCTAAAACTGGCTGGCAAGCTAGCTAACACACACAGTGCAGATACTGTTTTAAAACAAGGAATGTGAAGAATGTACAGTGCCTTGCGAAAGTATTCGGCCCCCTTGAACTTTGCGACCTTTTGCCACATTTCAGGCTTCAAACATAAAGATATAAAACTGTATGTTTTTGTGAAGAATCAACAACAAGTGGGACACAATCATGAAGTGGAACGACATTTATTGGATATTTCAAACTTTTTTAACAAATCAAAAACTGAAAAATTGGGCGTGCAAAATTATTCAGCCCCCTTAAGTTAATACTTTGTAGCGCCACCCTTTGCTGCGATTACAGCTGTAAGTCGCTTGGGGTATGTCTCTATAAGTTTTGCACATCGAGAGACTGAAATGTTTTCCCATTCCTCCTTGCAAAACAGCTCGAGCTCCGTGAGGTTGGATGGAGAGCATTTGTGAACAGCAGTTTTCAGTTCTTTCCACAGATTCTCGATTGGATTCAGGTCTGGACTTTGACTTGGCCATTCTAACACCTGGATATGTTTATTTTTGAACCATTCCATTGTAGATTTTGCTTTATGTTTTGGATCATTGTCTTGTTGGAAGACAAATCTCCGTCCCAGTCTCAGGTCTTTTGCAGACTCCATCAGGTTTCTTCCAGAATGGTCCTGTATTTGGCTCCATCCATCTTCCCATCAATTTTAACCATCTTCCCTGTCCCTGCTGAAGAAAAGCAGGCCCAAACCATGATGCTGCCACCACCATGTTTGACAGTGGGCATGGTGTGTTCAGGGTGATGAGCTGTGTTGCTTTTACGCCAAACATAACGTTTTGCATTGTTGCCAAAAAGTTCAATTTTGGTTTCATCTGACCAGAGCACCTTCTTCCACATGTTTGGTGTGTCTCCCAGGTGGCTTGTGGCAAACTTTAAACGACACTTTTTATGGATATCTTTAAGAAATGGCTTTCTTCTTGCCACTCTTCCATAAAGGCCAGATTTGTGCAATATACGACTGATTGTTGTCCTATGGACAGAGTCTCCCACCTCAGCTGTAGATCTCTGCAGTTCATCCAGAGTGATCATGGGTCTCTTGGCTGCATCTCTGATCAGTCTTCTCCTTGTATGAGCTGAAAGTTTAGAGGGACGGCCAGGTCTTGGTAGATTTGCAGTGGTCTGATACTCCTTCCATTTCAATATTATCGCTTGCACAGTGCTCCTTGGGATGTTTAAAGCTTTGGAAATCTTTTTGTATCCAAATCCGGCTTTAAACTTCTTCACAACAGTATCTCGGACCTGCCTGGTGTGTTCCTTGTTCTTCATGATGCTCTCTGCGCTTTTAACGGACCTCTGAGACTATCACAGTGCAGGTGCATTTATACGGAGACTTGATTACACACAGGTGGATTGTATTTATCATCATTAGTCATTTGGGTCAACATTGGATCATTCAGAGATCCTCACTGAACTTCTGGAGAGAGTTTGCGCCACTGAAAGTAAAGGGGCTGAATAATTTTGCACGGACAATTTTTCAGTTTTTGGTTTGTTAAAAAAGTTTGAAATATCCAATAAATGTCGTTCCACTTCATGATTGTGTCCCACTTGTTGTTGATTCTTCACAAAAAAATACAGTTTTATATCTTTATGTTTGAAGCCTGAAATGTGGCAAAAGGTCGCAAAGTTCAAGGGGGCCGAATAATTTCGCAAGGCACTGTATCTTATCACAGCACTGGCAAGCCGTGGTTGACCAACTCCCTGACTAACATCTTAGGAGCTTCATAAGAAAGCTTGTGTTAATTCTAGTATTCAAATTCCTAATTCTATGATGAACACCCTGTTCTCCTCACTCATCCTGGATGGAGTCAACACAGGAGAACATACAGCAAACATTTATTCTCCACTAGAGAAATGAACAGTAGAATCATATATACAGGATCTGCTTGGTAATCCACACCCTAGCTTAGTTAGATTCCAAGCGTCATTGATAAAATCGCAGTTATATGAGCTTAAATGGGACAACTGAACATGTTCTTTACCTGGGTCGTGTTCAGCAGCATGTTATTTACCTGGGGTCGTGTTCAGCAGCATGTTATTTACCTGGGGTCGTGTTCAGCAGCATGTTATTTACCCGTGGTCGTGTTCAGCAGCATGTTATTTACCTGGGGTCGTGTTCAGCAGCATGTTATTTACCTGGGGTTGTGTTCAGCAGCATGTTATTTACCCGGGGTCGTGTTCAGCAGCATGTTATTTACCTGGGGTCGTGTTCAGCAGCATGTTATTTACCCGTGGTCGTGTTCAGCAGCATGTTATTTACCTGGGGTCGTGTTCAGCAGCATGTTATTTACCTGGGGTTGTGTTCAGCAGCATGTTATTTACCCTGGGTCGGGTTCAGCAGCATGTTATTTACCCGGGGTTGTGTTCAGCGGCATGTTATTTACCCGGGGTTGTGTTCAGCGGCATGTTATTTACCCGGGGTCGTGTTCAGCAGCATGTTATTTACCCGGGGTCGTGTTCAGCAGCATGTTATTTACCTGGGGTCGTGTTCAGCAGCATGTTATTTACCCGTGGTCGTGTTCAGCAGCATGTTATTTACCTGGGGTCGTGTTCAGCAGCATGTTATTTACCTGGGGTTGTGTTCAGCAGCATGTTATTTACCTGGGGTCGTGTTCAGCAGCATGTTATTTACCTGGGTCGGGTTCAGCAGCATGTTATTTACCCGGGGTTGTGTTCAGCGGCATGTTATTTACCCGGGGTTGTGTTCAGCGGCATGTTATTTACCCGGGGTCGTGTTCAGCAGCATGTTATTTACCTGGGGTCGTGTTCAGCAGCATGTTATTTACCTGGGTCGGGTTCAGCAGCATGTTATTTACCCGGGGTCGTGTTCAGCAGCATGTTATTTACCTGGGTCGTGTTCAGCAGCATGTTATTTACCGGTAGTCGTGTTCAGCAGGATAAAAATAAATGAAAATTAGTCTCTCTTGGACAAGTTCAGGTTGCGCCTGTCTGTTGCACGTGTTTTTCTTTTTTTACAACTGAACATGACCCTGAATGGAGAAGGCCCAGACATTCCAGTGGACCATTAGATGTACATGTACGTTTAGGCGAGGGGCTAAAGTCATGGCTACTAGGGCTGGGTTGGGGCTTAACCTAGAACTGCATTGTTTTGAATAAATATATAATTTATTTTCTCTATAGAGCTTTGAAATAAGTAACGAAAAGCACTATAAACCTATTGTTATTATTATTGTTGTTCCCTCAGGAAAACAGCCTTTATGACATCACATGCTATATGTTCTATTCAGAAAATTCAAATTGCCATGGTAGTCTGTCTCCATGTCATGACCCCTCTGTGACATCACCCACTGTTAGCAGTAGGCCTATGTTAACAGATATTTTTATCTCCTATTTAACCAATGGCATTATCATTCCAACCTACTATAAAACACAGTGTAGTACAAATGTAGGCTACAATACATAGGCTATATATTATTGATCCTCACCCTGCCACCCAATCCTGCTTCTTCAAACTAAACAAGCTTTTACCAATTTTAGTAGCGTGCCTAACATACTTGGAAAACCTACTTTGAAATATCTTCTACCGCAGTGGCTGCTTTGAACTTGAAAAAAAAATCTAAATACAACATTTAAAGTGTTGGTCCCATGTTTCATGAGCTGAAATAAAAGATCCCAGAAATATTCTATATGAACAAAAATCCTCGCTCAGATTTTGTGCACAAATTTGTTTAGATCCATGTTAGTGAGCATTTCTCCTTTGCCAAGATAACCCATCCACCTGACAGGTGTAGTATATCCAGAAGCTGATTAAACAGCATGATCATTACACAGGTGCACCTTGTGCTGGGGACAATAAAAGGCCACTTTAACATTTTCAGTTTTGTCACACAACACAATGCCACAGATGTCTTAAGTTGAGGGAGCACTCAATTGGCATGCTGACTGCAAGAATGTCTACCAGAGTGGTTGCCAGAGAATTGAATGTAAATTTCTCTACCATAAGCCACCTTCGTCATTTTAGAGAATTTGGCAGTACGTCCAACCAGCCTCACAACCGCAAACCACGTATATGGCGTTGTGCGGGTGAGTGGTTTGCTGATGTCAACGTTGTGAAGAGTGCCCCATGATGGCGGTGGGGTTATGGTATGGGCAGGCATAAGCTACTGACAACTAACACAATTGCATTTCATCAATGGCAATTTCAATGCACAAAAATACCGTGACGAGATCCTGAGGCCCAACGTGTTTTTTTTGGGGGGGAGTATCTGTGACCAACAGATGCATATCTGTATTACCAGTCGTGTGAAATCCATAGATTAGGACCTAATGAATTTCTCAATTGAAGGATTTCCGCATAAGAAATCTTTGAAATTGTTGCATTAATATTTTTGTTCAGTAGAATAGGTGGAAAGCCATGTGGATGCTTTGAAATGTCTCCGATTAGACCTTCCAAGCTAAATCATTAAACCCAGAAAGATCTAGGTATTCCTCACACAACTAGACACAATGAAACATAAGCTCATATAAATGTTAGTGGCAGGTGTTTCATTCAATGTGTCCCTTCTTTAACATGAAAAAGTTATTTATAGCAAAAAGTTCAAACTCATATCAGTTTTATCCAATTATTCTCATTTCCGTGTGAAGGTCTCAAATGAAACACAGTAAGAAGCAATAAAGTAAACTATTTAAATATCCAGAGAAGTAGCCACTTATCATTCGTCTTGACATAGTCTCTGGTCATTCCACATGCAGACAGCTGCTGCTTAGTCTCTGGTCATTCCACATGCAGACAGCTGTTGCCTAGTCTCTGGTCATTCCGCATGCAGACAGCTGTTGCTGGTCATTCCGCATGCAGACAGCTGTTGCTTAGTCTCTGGTCATTCCACATGCAGACAGCTGTTGCCTAGTCTCTGGTCATTCCACATGCAGACAGCTGTTGCTTAGTCTCTGGTCATTCCGCATGCAGACAGCTGTTGCCTAGTCTCTGGTCATTCCACATGCAGACAGCTGTTGCTTAGTCTCTGGTCATTCCACATGCAGACAGCTGTTGCTTAGTCTCTGGTCATTCCACATGCAGACAGCTGTTGCTTAGTCTCTGGTCATTCCACATGCAGACAGCTGTTGCTTAGTCTCTGGTCATTCCACATGCAGACAGCTGTTGCCTAGTCTCTGGTCATTCCACATGCAGACAGCTGTTGCCTAGTCTCTGGTCATTCCACATGCAGACAGCTGTTGCCTAGTCTCTGGTCATTCCACATGCAGACAGCTGTTGTTTAGTCTCTGGTCATTCCGCATGCAGACAGCTGTTGCTTAGTCTCTGGTCATTCCGCATGCAGACAGCTGTTGCCTAGTCTCTGGTCATTCCACATGCAGACAGCTGTTGCTTAGTCTCTGGTCATTCCGCATGCAGACAGCTGTTGCCTAGTCTCTGGTCATTCCGCATGCAGACAGCTGTTGCCTAGTCTCTGGTCATTCCACATGCAAACAGCTGTTGCTTAGTCTCTGGTCATTCCACATGCAGACAGCTGTTGCCTAGTCTCTGGTCATTCCACATGCAGACAGCTGTTGCTTAGTCTCTGGTCATTCCGCATGCAGACAGCTGTTGCTTAGTCTCTGGTCATTCCGCATGCAGACAGCTGTTGCCTAGTCTCTGGTCATTCCACATGCAGACAGCTGTTGCTTAGTCTCTGGTCATTCCACATGCAGACAGCTGTTGCCTAGTCTCTGGTCATTCCACATGCAGACAGCTGTTGCCTAGTCTCTGGTCATTCCACATGCAGACAGCTGTTGCCTAGTCTCTGGTCATTCCACATGCAAACAGCTGTTGCTTAGTCTCTGGTCATTCCGCATGCAGACAGCTGTTGCCTAGTCTCTGGTCATTCCGCATGCAGACAGCTGTTGCTTAGTCTCTGGTCATTCCACATGCAGACAACTGTTGCCTAGTCATTCCACATGCAGACAGCTGTTGCTTAGTCTCTGGTCATTCCGCATGCAGACAACTGTTGCCTAGTCTCTGGTCATTTCACATGCAGACAGCTGTTGCCTAGTCTCTGGTCATTCCGCATGCAGACAGCTGTTGCCTAGTCTTTGGTCATTCCACATGCAGACAACTGTTGCCTAGTCATTCCACATGCAGACAGCTGTTGCTTAGTCTCTGGTCATTCCGCATGCAGACAACTGTTGCCTAGTCTCTGGTCATTCCGCATGCAGACAACTGTTGCCTAGTCATTCCACATGCAGACAGCTGTTGCTTAGTCTCTGGTCATTCCGCATGCAGACAACTGTTGCTTAGTCTCTGGTCATTCCGCATGCAGACAACTGTTGCCTAGTCTCTGGTCATTCCGCATGCAGACAACTGTTGCCTAGTCTCTGGTCATTCCGCATGCAGACAGCTGTTGCCTAGTCTCTGGTCATTCCACATGCAGACAGCTGTTGCCTAGTCATTCCACATGCAGACAGCTGTTGCCTAGTCTCTGGTCATTCCGCATGCAGACAGCTGTTGCCTAGTCTCTGGTCATTCCGCATGCAGACAGCTGTTGCCTAGTCTCTGGTCATTCCGCATGCAGACAGCTGTTGCCTAGTCTCTGGTCATTCCACATGCAGACAGCTGTTGCCTAGTCATTCCACATGCAGACAGCTGTTGCCTAGTCTCTGGTCATTCCGCATGCAGACAGCTGTTGCCTAGTCTCTGGTCATTCCGCATGCAGACAGCTGTTGCCTAGTCTCTGGTCATTCCGCATGCAGACAGCTGTTGCCTAGTCTCTGGTCATTCCGCATGCAGACAGCTGTTGCCTAGTCTCTGGTCATTCCACATGCAGACAGCTGTTGGTTGTTGTTCTTGGAACTCTATGACAATGGTGGATTACCGGTTGTGACATCATAAAGTGATATAAGAGAGATAGTCTTGGCCCCAAAATCTTAGTAAAGATGGAGGCTGGGAGGGGGAACACATTGGTTGTGCCCCCAAACAATACACTGTTTCCTATAGTACACTACTTTTGAGTAGGGAACAGGGTGCCATTTGGAATTAATCTTACCACAAAGGAATACCGGAGAAAAGCATACGCCATGTTGTTATAAACTTTTTTTTTTAACACACGAGGAATATGAACTTAACATTTGAATCCCTTTTAAACAGCATAGTACATGTTCATTAATAATATCCAAAAATCATACAAAAAGTTGGAGTGAAACTACAGAGCACATTGCACAGTATTTTTTAAAGTTATAAAATCATAGAAAAGTTCTGAATATTATACAGGTGCAAAGTAGCAGGAGTTCATGGCAATTCACTGCTCAACATCCCTGATCATGTAAAACTGGGGGCGTTTCACACTGAGAACTCTTCTAAAAAAGGCACCACGGTTAAAGTCTGAACAAGGCATACAGAGAGCCAAGGCCCTCACAGACCAAACCTCCATACAAACACAGTCAAACCCCCATACAAACACAGTCAGAAAGAGTTGTGCTCGTTGTACAAAGAGGCAATCTTGCACAATATAATACATACAATCTTTGGTATCTGCAATACAGTGTATGAGCTGTAAGCCAACAGCGTGTACGGTCAGCTTTTCAACTATTATTGTCACTCGTTCAGAGCTCCATACAAGGACTTCAAATGTGCCAGAGTCCCTCGTTGGACCAAAACCAACATGCACTGGATGAGAAATGAGAGAAAAGAATGTACTTTTGTTTCCCTCCATCAAATCCATAAAACAACCTTACAAGATTGCGGTTGGACAACTTAAAACCAGGAAACAAAACAAATCCACAAAAACAACCACACACAAAAAAAGCCAACAACTCAGCTAAAGTCAAGACAAGCTGAGGCTGGAGAGAGATCCTTACATGGGCTAAGGTCTGAAACGTGTACAAGCCATCAACTGACTATCCGGGTTCTTGATTCCTCCCTCTGGAAGCTCATTGGAAGGGGTTCGAGGGGTGGGACCTTTGAGCCTGTCCGCCAATGAGCTTAGAGAGGTGTTAAGGAAATTAGGAATCAAGGACAGGAGGGATTAAGATTATCACTTGTACACTTTTCAGCCACAGCGTATAAACACAACTTCGTAAAGTACCTGAAGATCTAGCTTGCTTTTACGTACATAAAAATATATTTGAGATTCTTATCACAAATTCATTTTTGTTTACATAGAAAAATAACTATTCCCTGTGCTGAGAACAAAGACATTTTCCTTTCATTTTTTGGTTCCTGCCACTGTGGCCAGTTCCCACTTCATTCAGAGAGACTTGCTAAAGTTACATCAATATGGACTCATAGTGACAATTCAACAACATTATCTAATGAAGCGTTGCCCAACCCTCTAATCAGGCTTCCCCAGACGTTTCACATGGTTTTAACCCTAAAATGGCACACCTGACACCATTAGTCAACTAATGGAATCAGGTGTGCCAGTTTATGGCTAAAACTAAACAATGTGAAACGTCTGGGGGGGGCTGATCAAGACAGACAGTCCAGGGTAGTTGAATGGAAGTTCTATGGTCAGCTTCTAGTCTCCATTCGTTGCTATGGAGTTGGTTTTACTCGCTCTTCAGCCTGTCACTCTTCCCGTTGCTCTGGTTGGCCAGTTCCCTCAGCTTCCTCCTCTTCAGGTATCCGGTGCGTTGGGCTCGGTTCATCCTGGCCCCGAAGTAGATGACCAAGTTAATAGGCACCAGGACAGTGGTCAGCCAGCCCTGAAGACAACAGAGGACCAGGTTAATAGCCACCAGGACAGTGGTCAGCCAGCCCAGTGGCAAGAGGTTAGTTAGCACTCAGTGTGGACATACTATACAAAACATTAAGAACACATGCTCTTTCCATGACAGACTGACCAGGTGAATCCGGATGAAAGTTATGATTCCTTATTGATGTCACCTCTTAAATCTTCAAACATCAGTGTAGATGAAGGGGAGGAGACGGGTTAAAGAAAGATCGTTAAGTCTTGAGACATGGATTGTGTGTGTGCGCCATTCAGAGGGTGAATAGGCAAGAGAAAAATATTTAAGTGTCTTTCAACGGGGTATGGTAGTAGGTGCCAGGCACACCGGTTTGAGTCCAGAACTGCAACGCTGCTGGGTTTTTCCTCGCTCAGTTTTCCCGTGTGTATCAATAAGGGTCCACCACCCAAAGAACATCCAGCCAACTTGACAACTGTGAGAAGCAGTGGAGTCAACATGGACCAGCATCCCTGTGGAACGCTTTCAACACCTTGTAGAGTCCATGCCCCAATGAATTGAGACTGTTCTGAGGGCAAAAGGTGGAGGTGCAACTCAATAGAAGGTGTTTAATGTTTAGTACACTCAGTGCATTCGGAAAGTACTCAGACCCCTTGGCTTTTTCCGCCTTATTCTAAAATGGATTAAATAGTTTCCCCCCCTGCAATACCCCACAATGTCACAACTAAAAACGGGTTAGACATTCTGTAAATGTATAATAAAAATAATTTAAAAAACACATTTACAGTGCCTTGCGAAAGTATTATGCCCCCTTGAACTTTGCGACCTTTTGCCACATTTCAGGCTTCAAACAAAGATATAAAACTGTATTTTTTTGTGAAGAATCAACAACAAGTGGGACACATTAATGAAGTGGAACGACATTTATTGAATATTTCAAACTTTTTTAACAAATCAAAAACTGAAAAATTGGGCGTGCAAAATTATTCAGCCCCCTTAAGTTAATACTTTGTAGCGCCACCTTTTGCTGCGATTACAGCTGTAAGTTGCTTGGGGTATGTCTCTATCAGTTTTGCACATTGAGAGACTGAAATTTTTTCCCATTCCTCCTTGCAAAACAGCTCGAGCTCAGTGAGGTTGGATGGAGAGCATTTGTGAACAGCAGTTTTCAGTTCTTTCCACAGATTCTCGATTGGATTCAGGTCTGGACTTTGACTTGGCCATTCTAACACCTGGATATGTTTATTTTTGAACCATTCCATTGTAGATTTTGCTTTATGTTTTGGATCATTGTCTTGTTGGAAGACAAATCTCCGTCCCAGTCTCAGGTCTTTTGCAGACTCCATCAGGTTTTCTTCCAGAATGGTCCTGTATTTGGCTCCATCCATCTTCCCATCAATTTTAACCATCTTCCCTGACCCTGCTGAAGAAAAGCAGGCCCAAACCATGATGCTGCCACCACCATGTTTGACAGTGGGGATGGTGTGTTCAGAGTGATGAGCTGTGTTGCTTTTACGCCAAACATAACGTTTTGCATTGTTGCCAAAAAGTTCAATTTTGGTTTCATCTGACCAGAGCACCTTCTTCCACATGTTTGGTGTGTCTCCCAGGTGGCTTGTGGCAAACTTTAAACGACACTTTTTATGGATATCTTTAAGAAATGGCTTTCTTCTTGCCACTCTTCCATAAAGGCCTGATTTGTGCAATATACGACTGATTGTTGTCCTATGGACAGAGTCTCCCACCTCAGCTGTAGATCTCTGCAGTTCATCCAGAGTGATCATGGGCCTCTTGGCTGCATCTCTGATCAGTCTTCTCCTTGTATGAGCTGAAAGTTGAGGGACGGCCAGGTCTTGGTAGATTTGCAGTGGTCTGATACTCCTTCCATTTCAATATTATCGCTTGCACAGTGCTCCTTGGGATGTTTAAAGCTTGGGAATTGTTTTTGTATCCAAATCCGGCTTTAAACTTCTTCACAACAGTATCTCGGACCTGCCTGGTGTGTTCCTTGTTCTTCATGATGCTCTCTGCGCTTTTAACGGACCTCTGAGATTATCACAGTGCAGGTGCATTTATACGGAGACTTGATTACACACAGTTGGATTGTATTTATCATCATTAGTCATTTAGGTCAACATTGGATCATTCAGAGATCCTCACTGAACTTCTGGAGAGAGTTTGCTGCACTGAAAGTAAAGGGGCTGAATAATTTTGCACGCCCAATTTTTCAATTTTTGATTTGTTCAAACTTTTTTAAATATCCAATAAATGTCGTTCCACTTCATGATTGTGTCCCACTTGTTGTTGATTCTTCACAAAAAAATAAAGTTTTATATCTTTATGTTTGAAGCCTGAAATGTGGCAAAAGGTCGCAAAGTTCAAGGGGGCCGAATACTTTCGCAAGGCACTGTACATAAGTATTCAGACCCTTTATTCAGTACTTTGTTGAAGCACCTTTGGCAGCAATTACAGCCTTAAGTCTTCTTGGGTATGACGCTATAAGCTTGGCACACCTGTATTTGGGGAGTTTCTCAGATTCTTCTCTGCAGATCCTCTCAAGCTCTGTCAGGTTGGATGGGGAGCGACACTGAGCAGCTATTTTCACATCTCTCCAGAGATGTTTGATTGGGTTCAAGTCCGGGCTCTGGACTATGACGGGCAATGACGTTCAGATACTTGTCCCAAAGCCACTCCTGCGTCGTCTTGGCTGTGTGCCATTGTCTTGTTGGAAGGTGACCCTTCATCCCAGTCTGAGGTCCTGAGCGGTCTGGAGCATCAAGGATCTCTGTACTTTTCTCCGGTCATCTTTGCCTCAATCCTGACTAGTCTCCCAGTCCCTGCCGCTGAAAAACATCCCCACAGCATAATGCTGCCACCCCCATGCTTCACCGTAGGGATGGTGCCAGGTTTCCTCCAGATGTGGCACTTGCCATTCAGGCCAAAGAGTTCAATCTTGGTTTCATTAGATAATCTTGTTTCTCATGGTCTGAGAGTCCTCTAGGTGCCCTTTGGCAAACTCCAAGCGGGCTGTCATGGCCTTTTATTGAGGAGTGGCTTCCTTCTGGCCACTCTACCATAAAGGCTTGATTGGTGGAGTGCTGCAGAGATGGTTGTCCTTCTGAAAGTTTCTCCCATCTCCACAGAGGAACTCTGGAGCGCCGTCAGAGACCATTGGGTTCTTGGTCACCTCCCTGACCAAGGCCCTTTTCCCCCAATTGCTCAGTTTGTCCGGGCGGCCAGCTCTAGGAAGAGTCTTGGTGGTTCCAAACTTCTTCCATTTAAGAATGGAGGCCACTGTGTTCTTGGGGACCTTCAATGCTGCAGATATATTTTGAAACCCTTCCTCAGATCTGTGCTTCAAAACAATCCTGTCTTGGAGCTCGATGGACAACTCCTTTGACCTCATAGCCTGGTTTTTGCTTTGACATGCACTGTCAACTGTGGGACCTTATATAGACAGGTGTGTGCCTTTCCAAATCATGTCCAATCAATTGAATTTACCACAGGCAGACTCCAATAAAGTTGTAGAAACATCTCAAGGATGATCAATGAAAACAGGATGCACCTGAGCTCAATTTAAAGTCTCATAGCAAAGGGTCGGAATACTTCACGAATGCACTGTACACAGAGGGTGCATTCATTATTCAGTGACGTGAAGCAAAATACTTCTACATGACAAACAGAAGAAAACGTACACAAACTGGGAAGGACTACCTCGACTTGTCCAAAAAGAAACGTACATTTTAAGGGAGATTTTTTTTTGGGGGGGGGGGTCCGTACCATTACAGCGTGGGGGAAGTAGCCGTTGGTCTGGCCCTGCAGTCCGATGGTGTTCAGCTCCGCGGCCACATAGCGCTCAGGGGTGGGCTTGTCCAGGGTGGGCTTCTTGATACGGGTCATCTTGGTGGCCACAAAGAAGGGCAGTACACTCTAGAAAACAAAATATGCAAGAGAGAGAGAAAGTTTAGCTGAAAATTAAACAATGTATATACAGCAACAGTATCCACGTTAAAAACACGACTTGAGACCTGTTGAGTTAGTGTTTCCCAATCTGGGACCTGGGAACCCAAAGGGGTACACATTTAGAATAGTTGAATCAAGTGTATGAGTGCTAATGCAAAAACAAAACAAACGTTGGGTCCTCAGGACCAGGATTAGATTGAGTTTTGTGGAACTGCAGGGCTGCACGGTGTAGCCATAGCTAGCTTTGTAGAACTGTACGGTGTAGCCATAGCTAGCTTTGTGGAACTGTAAGGTGTAGCCATAGCTAGCTTTGGAGAACTGTAAGGTGTAGCCATAGCTAGCTTTGTGGAACTGTACGGTGTAGCCATAGCTAGCTTTGTGGAACTGTACGGTGTAGCCATAGCTAGCTTTGGGAACTGCACGGTGTATCCATAGCTAGCTTTGTAGGTGTAGCCATAGCTAGCTTTGTGGAACTGTACGGTGTAGCCATAGCTAGCTTTGGAGGTACGTGTAGCCATAGCTAGCTTTGTGGAACTGTACGGTGTAGCCATAGCTAGCTTTGTGGAACTGTACGGTGTAGCCATAGCTAGCTTTGTGGAACTGTACGGTGTAGCCATAGCTAGCTTTGGAGAACTGTACGGTGTAGCCATAGCTAGCTTTGTGGAACTGTACGGTGTAGCCATAGCTAGTTTTGTAGAACTGTACGGTGTAGCCATAGCTAGCTTTGTAGAACTGTACGGTGTAGCCATAGCTAGCTTTGTAGAACTGTACGGTGTAGCCATAGCTAGCTTTGTAGAACTGTACGGTGTAGCCATAGCTAGCTTTGTGGAACTGTACGGTGTAGCCATAGCTAGCTTTGGAGAACTGTACGGTGTAGCCATAGCTAGCTTTGTGGAACTGTACGGTGTAGCCATAGCTAGCTTTGTGGAACTGTACGGTGTAGCCATAGCTAGCTTTGTGGAACTGTACGGTGTAGCCATAGCTAGCTTTGTAGAACTGTACGGTGTAGCCATAGCTAGCTTTGTGGAACTGTAAGGTGTAGCCATAGCTAGCTTTGTGGAACTGTAAGGTGTAGCCATAGCTAGCTTTGTGGAACTGTAAGGTGTAGCCATAGCTAGCTTTGTGGAACTGTAAGGTGTAGCCATAGCTAGCTTTGTGGAACTGTACGGTGTATCCATAGCTAGCTTTGTGGAACTGTAAGGTGTAGCCATAGCTAGCTTTGTGGAACTGTAAGGTGTAGCCTGTCGTGGAAATTTCCTCTATTTACCAAATCATGAGAGCAAACCACACACAAGTCAGAGTTAGTTATCACAAAGTCCATCTTTAATTATATGAGCTCTATCACAACCCTGTGACTCTCAGATCAATTCAGTGTCTATCAATGAATTCTCTGAGAGTCCCTTACACATTGCAACTGAGATCCTTTATAGCAAAGAGACACATAGCCAGACAGCATAGGCATAATTCATCGTTCAGCTTTGTCTCCTAAACTATGTTATTTTCTCAAACTCAGAACCATAAACCAATCCTCCATATCAACAGCCATATATCAAATCCATCCTATCTTGACAAGATCAGAGACACATTGACTGGCACACAGACATTGTGGAGCCAAGAGATACACGCTTGACCTCTCCCCGGCCCAAGTAACTTAGTTCTGACAGAGAACAGATACTGCAACCCCGCCACAGTATTATACAAACACATTCTGATGAGAAGTAACTTACAAACATATGATGAATATAAAACATCTTACCCATGTTACCAACTAATTCTGATTATTCTCCAACAAGCCATAGCTAGCTTTGTAGAACTGTAAGGTGTAGCCATAGCTATCTTTGTGGAACTGACGGAGAATAAGTCCTACGGAAATAAGTAGTGAACAGGGTCATGTTTTGTATGCAAACGTTGTAGAACGTGGTGCAAACATTGCCGATAGAAATTCCATGAATAGAGCTGATCCCTTATCATATTCTACCTGCTAGAGAGGCATGTTTGTTTTACATAACACAATTGTACCTGAACGTTGCCCAACGTGGTGTCCTGCTGAAAGTGGCCCAGGTAAACAGGAAGAGTTCCTACCTGGACAATGATTCCCTTGGCCTTGTACTCCTCCTGAAGTCCACGAGAGAAGAAGTCCACAAAAGCCTAAAAGGTACCAAGAGATATTATCATCATCATCATCATCATCATCTCAATTAGGATGTGACAAAATACATTAAAAAAAAAATAATACTTCAAATCAGTTAATGAACAGGTCCACTTACCAACCAGGAATTCACAAAATGGGACAAACACCCAATTGAGACTCTACATGCAGAATTCTGCAAAAATATACTTTGTGTACAATGGAAAACCCCAAACGATGCAGAGCAGAATTAGGCCAATACCCGCTAGTTATCTACATCCAGAAAAGAGCTGTTCAATTCTACATCCACCTAAAAGAAAGTGATGCACACATTCCACCACAAAATCCTCACCTACAGAGAGATGAACCTAGAGAAGAGTCCCCTCAGCCAGCTGGTTCAAACCAAATTTTGAGAAAGCAAAAATAACTATTTGACAGGGAAAGTATCAATAAAAAAAAGAGCAAATTGGAATGCTATCTGTCCCTAAACAGAGAGTACATTGGCAGAATACCTGACCATAGACTGACCCCAAATTAAGTCAAGGGACTGTCTACAGACTGACCATAGCCTCGCTGTCTTCGAGAGCCACGTCTGCCTGTGTCCACTGCTCACAAAATGAGGTACAAACTGAGCTACACTTCCTAACCTGCCAAATGTATGACCACAATAGAGACACATATTTCCCCACAGAACACAAACCCATAAAGACTTTGAAAACAAATCAAAACATTGATAAAGTCCCATATCTGTTAGGCAAAATGCCAGTGTGACATCACAGTAGTAAGATTTGTGGCCCGTTGCCATGACAAAAGGCTAACCAGAGGAGCACAAACATTGTAAATACAACCAATATCTGTATTTATTTTCCCTTTCATACTTTAACACTGTACATGGCCAATAATATACCATTTGAAATGTCTATATTATGTGTAAATGTTTACTGATTGTTTATAATTTGCTTTGTAAACATATGTTTCCCCATGCCAATAAATCCCTTTGAATATGAGAGAGAGCGCCCCCTACTGAACTACAGCTGGAGAACCAAAAGGTTTCGCTATATGTAACAAATCCTACTATGGAACATTTTATAAACACGTGTTGTATCTGTCGGTCTGCGGGTGGTGCAGGTCTGTATACAGAGGTCTATGAGTGGCCCTTGCCTTGGAAGAGGAGTATACAGTGAGGAGTGGGACAGGGTACATGCCACTAGCAGAGGAGATATTGAGGACCACACCTTTGGACCTGAAACACACAAAACAAAAAAAGGGGATGAGAGGACTTTCCTCTTGTTCTGCTATGGCGCGCTGGAAGGTGCCGTGGTCTGTTTGTCAGAGTACAAGCAGACTAGTTCCACTGTAAACTGCCACACACAGTAATCAAAGTCACTGTGTGGGTTGCCATGGCAGTCGCTTGCTGACGTAGTTTGTGCCCCTGTTGCTGCAGTGATGTAGTGAAAATGGGGTTGGTTGGCCCCTCACCTTTCCATTGGCCCAGAGATCCCATGTGATTCGTCCGAGCCAATCCGAGGGCGCACTTTGTGCGAATTGAAAAACAGCTGGTCAGAATGGGGAACAAAGAAAGAGGGCTAGAAAGAAGGAGGGGAGGCGCAGCTGGGTGGTGGGGGAGCTGGGAGAAGGGGAAGGCGAAGCTGGGTGGTGGGGGAGCTGGGAGAATGGGAAGGCGCAGCTGGGTGGTGGGGGAGCTGGGAGAAGGGGATGGCGTAGCCGCAGCTGGGAGAAGGAGCTGTGTTTTAGTGTATCCTCTGGATAACACCCTTGGTCTCCTGTTCTAAACATATCAAGCCCGTCTTCATATCATGGTCCTTCTAATAGAGCACATTTAGGCTTTTCTGATGTAGGTTCCAGCATTGGAATAGCCTGAGTGCCACAGCCCGTTTCTGCCCTCTTGCAAACTCTTTATGGATTTAGAGTGACAAGGAGTGGAATGATCGCTCAGACTAGTACTCACACCAGCATTAGAGGGAGGTGGGTGAAAAAAAATCAACCACTCAGGTTGACAAAGGATTTTATTTAGAATTTATAGTTTTATGGTGAAGCACCGCATTGTCATGACAAGAATTTGACTGAGACGTAAAACCCCATAAAGAACTGCCTCAGAATACCTAGTTTGGCACTAAGGCAAATAAAAACTGAATGTACGTTTCTTTATGAAATGTGGCAACAGCACTTCTAAAAAAGGAAACCAACTCACCTCTGAACCATTCTGGGCAGGACAAGACGGGTCATCTGAAAAGGCAAAGGTCAACTCCTGAGCAACAGGTCAACGATCTGACAGAACAGGTCAGGAATCAGTGGCTGCAGATCACACTTTATGCAAATTTCCAGACAAAATTGATTGGACAAGAAAGTTGTCTCTAAAAAAAAATACTGTCATTTAAAGTTATACAGGACCAGCGATGAACTTTAGATCCCACTACAGATTTACCCCAGTGGCATTATGGGAGATGTATGGCACACTGGTACATTTCAGCCACATGAGAGGCAGGGCGAGAGAGAAAGAGAGAAGGGTAAGAAAAAAGGGTAAGAAGGGTAAGAAAGGGTAGTCTATGGGTGAACAATGACAGTTGTGTAGTTCACCGCTGCTCTGGGAACCTGCAGGAGGCACAGCAGCAACAGTGAAGGAGGAGAGGAAAGAATGGGTGGGTGAAGAGGAAGAGAAAGATGGACGCCCGTCTACATGCCGTCTGTGCCAGTGATACCAGCGTGTCGTCAAGACGTCGTCTTACCACTGAAAACCCTGAACTTTGCCTCAAAGACAGAGTGCACAGCGTCACTGATAAAATATATACTAGATGATAAATCTATGGTATACATATACACTCAGAACTGCTCCAGAAACGAGAGAACTCTTACCTGGCAAACAGAGGTCATGTTGACATTGATCATGTTGGTGATGAACTAGAATGTAGAAGAAAAACATTAGTTTAAGTGTAAAAACTCCTCTCAAACTTGAATAATTTCAAACAGTTTTCAAAGTGGTTCTGAAGAGCCAAAACAGGTCCCAGTTGTGTACTACGTCATTAACTATGCGTTACCAATTTTGCAAATAGTGTGATATGTTACGAATTTGTTGTGCTTAAGATTCCAGATTGCATCTTTAAATCATTCCGAATGCAAACAGTCTTAGTTTATTTTCTACAGATAAAGTAACGCTAGGAACCTTCCGGAACTTAACTGGTTTCAAAAGGTGTCAGTCCCCCTGAAGTAACTGATGGTGAGCCCATGCTTCACTCACAATTTTTTTTAAAATTATTATTATTATTATTTTTTATAAATACTCACGTTGTCCAGGTCAGGAATATGCAGGAAGTACTCAGGGTAGGGATAGGAGATTCCAACATTGTTCACTGTTGAATAATTGTTTTTATTTAAAAGCAGACGAGACCATAGTTATTGGCAATAAATAAATTAAAAACTGCCGCTGTTACACTTTAAAGCCACCAGGGGGCAGCATGACCTTATGAGAGCAAGGTGTTCATAAAAAGTGCACACAACCACACCTTAAACTGGAAGAGCAAGCCAAGCAGCACATGTACTTATGGGCTCTGACACAAAGAACAATGGTCTTGTCTGAAAGTGACAGTCACACAGCAAGAATGTGGACTGACGGAGAGTGACATCTGAAAACTAATCAACTCTGTAGGTACATCCTAAGGCGTACTAGTAGGCGGTTCATTCTGAATGACCACACTGAGAATAGAGTAACACTTCTACTGTTTTAGGGTCACAACTCCAGGACTGACTGCATCTTATTTTCTAAGGAGTCAAAGTACAGTCCATGGACCAGCGGCAGGACAGTCCATGGACCAGCGGCACGACAGTCCATGGACCAGCGGCACGACAGTCCATGGACCAGCGGCACGACAGTCCATGGACCAGCGGCACGACAGTCCATGGACCAGCGGCACGACAGTCCATGGACCAGCGGCACGACAGTCCATGGACCAGCAGCACGACCGGACAGTCAAATTACATTTTATTTGTCACATACACATGGTTAGCAGATGTTAATGCGAGTGTAGCGAAATGCTTGTGCTTCTGGTTCCGACAATGCAGTAATAACCAACGAGTAATCTAACCTAACAATTCCAAAACTACTACCTTATACACACAAGTGTAAAGGGATAAAGAATATGTACATAAAGATATATGAATGAGTGATGGTACAGAACGGCATAGGCAAGATGCAGTAGATCTGTCGAGTACAGTATATACATATGAGATGAGTAATGTAGGGTATGTAAACAAAGTGGCAGTTTAAAGTGGCTAGTGATACATGTATTACATAAAGATGCAGTAGATGGTATAGAGTACAGTATATACATATATGAGATGAGTAATGTAGGGTATGTAAACATTATATTAAGTAGCATTAAGTAGCCGACAGTCCGTGGACCAGCGGCACGACAGTCCAGGGACCAGCGGCTCGACAGTCCAGGGACCAGCGGCTCGACAGTCCAGGGGCCAGCGGCTCGACAGTCCAGGGGCCAGCGGCTCGACAGTCCAGGGACCAGCGGCTCGACAGTCCAGGGACCAGCGGCTCGACAGTCCAGGGACCAGCGGCTCGACAGTCCAGGGACCAGCGGCTCGACAGTCCGTGGACCAGCGGCTCGACAGTCCAGGGACCAGCGGCTCGACAGTCCAGGGACCAGCGGCTCGACAGTCCAGGGACCAGCGGCTCGACAGTCCAGGGGCCAGCGGCTCGACAGTCCAGGGACCAGCGGCTCGACAGTCCAGGGACCAGCGGCTCGACAGTCCAGGGACCAGCGGCTCGACAGTCCAGGGACCAGCGGCTCGACAGTCCAGGGACCAGCGGCTCGACAGTCCGTGGACCAGCGGCTCGACAGTCCGTGGACCAGCGGCTCGACAGTCCGTGGACCAGCGGCTCGACAGTCCGTGGACCAGCGGCTCGACAGTCCGTGGACCAGCGGCTCGACAGTCCGTGGACCAGCGGCTCGACAGTCCGTGGACCAGCGGCATGTGTTGTTAAACAAGTGTAAACAAGCATGCCACCATCGTATCAGTATGTGCTGCTGGGAATTTTTTTTTTTTTTTTTTTTTAAACTGACACGTTTACCTCGGTACAACAAAATGTGCAATGTCAAAAGTGTGCGCGCGCGAGTCGTTTATCTGTGTAGATTATGAGACCGATTTCAGTATGTGGTTTGTGAGGATATTTTGTGAAACAGATGAGAACGTGGTGTGTTGAAGTTGTGGTACACAGAGCGAGGAACACCTACCCAACACTCCGATCTCCAGGCCTGCCAGTCCAGCTTCGATCTTGGGGTAGATATCCGACAGACCAAAGTCCACAGCGATGGTCTTGGTCTCCACCTTGTATTGCTCCTCTGTAAACAGTTGATGTTAACGGTGGGACATTAATACAATATTCCATTAATGATGAGCAGTACATATTGGAGGAGAGATTTATATGGTTGTCTGGCTGTGTTTCAATGCTTTCCTTATCAGTTATAGTTTTAGTGCAGACAGGAGGCAGCAAAGCTAACTTTGCGTTCTAATGTTATGTAGAGACAACCTGAAAAAAAAAAAAAAACGCCCATCAAGTAGTCTCCACTTCCTATGGCCTACATACTCACACATTCATACGTTATCATCAGTCAGCCCATTCACTGATTGCACTAAGCACGTTCCATGTCCCATCCAACAGGAGATCGATCCCTCTTTCAACAACAAAAATTCCATTGAAAAAAAAAAAAATGAAATCATCAGTATGAAAATACACAACTTTACCGACTCAAACAGGAGTGGGCGATGTATACAAACCCCCCAAAAAAACCCTCCTTTCCCACTTCTCCTTTAACACTCTTGCCGCAATTAGATTGTAGAATACTCATTTGTCTGATGTGCGCCCCGGTAAGATACGAGAGAAAAATTCAGGGGGATGTGCCAATCACAGAGAGGGACATTTCTGAACACAGCCAGGAGTCACCACTGCTGGATAAGGGGTGACATTTTAGTACAAGCCTTGGACAGATACCCATACATGGCCAAAAGTATGTGGACACGTGCTCGTCGAACATCTCATTCAAAAATCATGGGCATTAATATGGAGTTGGTCCCTCCTTTGCTGCTGTAACAGCCTCCATTCTTCTGAGAAGGCGTTCCACTAGATGTTGGAATATTGCTGCGGGGACTCGTTTCCACTTCAGTCACAAGAGCATTAGTGAGGTCGGGAACTGATGTTGGGCGATTAGGCCTGGCTTGCAGGCGGCTTTCCAATTCATCCCAAAGGTGTTCGATGGGGTTGAGGTCAGAGCTCTGTGCAGGCCAGTCAAGTTCTTCCACACCGATCGACAAACCATTTCTGTATGGACCTTGCTTTGTGCAGAGGCATTGTCATGATTGTAACAGGAAAGGGCTGTCTAGAATGCCATTGTATGCTGTAGCGTTAAGATTTCCCTTCACTGGAACTAAGGTGCCCGAACCATGGAAAAACAGCCGCAGAACATTGTTCCTCCTCCACCAAACTTTACAGTTGGCACTATGCAGTCGGGAAGGTAGTGTTCTCCTGGCATCCGCTAAACCCAGATTAGTCAGTCGGAATGCAAGATGGTGAAGTGTGATTCATCAATCCGGAGAATGAGTTTCCACTGCTCCAGAGTCCAACGGCGGCGAGCTTTACACCAATTCCGCTTGGCATTGCACATGGTGATCTTAGGCTTTTGTGCGGCTGCTCAGCCATGGAAACCCATTTCATGAATCACCCGACGAACAATTATTGTGCCGATGTTGCTTCGAGGCAGTTTGGAACTCGGTAGTGAGTGTTGTAACGGAGGATACTATTTTCTTTACGCGCTACAGCACTCACCGGTGACGTTTGGTAAGCTTGTTTGGTCTATCACTTAGCAGGCTGAGCTGTTGTTGCTCCTAGACATTCTCACTTCACAATAACAGCACTTACAGTTGACCGGGGAAGCTCTAGCAGGGCATCCTGATGGTGCCATGTTGAAAGTCACTGAACTCTTCAGTACGGGCCATTCCACTGCCGATGTTTGTGTATGGTGATTACATGGCTGTGTGCTCGATTCTATACATCTGTCAGCGATGGGTGTGGCCGAAACAGCTGAATCCACTCATTTGAAAGGGTGTCCACATACTTTTGGACACGTGGTGTACAACGCAGGCCTGCCCACGCAGACATCTTCATCTTCCCACACACCGTGCCCTCAACCCGACAGCTTTTCATGACGATCTGAAGGGATTCCAGGCTTCCACAGACAGGAGTGTGTATCCCCATGTTATATACAGTTCCTGTAATGATGTACAGGCTAGCCTTTAGTAAAGGCTGGGGAATCTTTTTAAATTTTACATGTCAGCAGACCTGGCGCGCGCGCGCACACACACACACACACACACACACACACACACACACACACACACACACACACACACACACACACACACACACACACACACACACACACACACACACACACACACACACACACACACACACACACACACACACACACACACACACACACACACACACACACCAAATCAAATTGTCTTGGTTACATACACATGGTTAGCAGATGTTAATGCAAATATAGTGAAATGCTTGTACTTCTAGTTCAGACAGTGCAGTAATATTTAACAATCACACACACCTAAAGGGATGGAATAAGAATATGTACATATAAATATATGGATGACCAAGCGACATAGGCAAGATGCAGGAGATGGTCAAATACAGTATATACACATCTACATATATACACATGAGATGAGTAATGCAAGATATGTAAACATTATTAAAGTGACGTTATTAAAATGAATATAGTGATCCACCCATTAGCATTGGGATGACTGCCAGACAGTCAGAAAGAGGTACACACACACACACACACTTACCAAGCTGCCTGGCAACGTCATCCAGCTTGTCCTGGGAGCGACTGATGAGCATCATGGCAAACCCTTTTCCAGCAAGCTGAGAAGGAGGGGCGAGAAGACGAGGTATACCTGAACACCACCACTCCAGTATACCTGAACACCGTCACACCAGTTACTGAACACCGCCACACCAGTTACTGAACACCGCCACACCAGTTACTGAACACCGCCACTCCAGTTACTGAACACCGCCACTCCAGTATACCTGAACACCACCACTCCAGTATACCTGAACACCACCACTCCAGTATACCTGAACACCACCACTCCAGTTACTGAACACCACCACTCCAGTATACCTGAACACCACCACTCCAGTATACCTGAACACCGTCACACCAGTATACCTGAACACCGCCACACCAGTTACTGAACACCGCCACACCAGTTACTGAACACCGCCACACCAGTTACTGAACACCGCCACTCCAGTTACTGAACACCGCCACACCAGTTACTGAACACCGCCACACCAGTTACTGAACACCGCCACTCCAGTTACTGAACACCGCCACTCCAGTTACTGAACACCACCACTCCAGTTACTGAACACCACCACTCCAGTTACTGAACACCACCACTCCAGTTACTGAACACCACCACTCCAGTTACTGAACACCACCACTCCAGTTACTGAAGACCATACTGAACTTGAATGGGAGACTCAATAGGAATCAAGCTACGCTGTTGCACGGGCCAACTACTACGTCTTGACTGGGAGAGAGAGACCTGTAGCACGGGCCAACCAACTACCACGTCTTGACTGGGAGAGAGAGAGAGCGGTTGCACGGGCCAACCAACTACCACGTCTTGACTAGGAGAGAGAGACCTGTAGCACGGGCCGACCAACTACCACGTCTTGACTGGGAGAGAGAGAGCGGTTGCACGGGCCAACCAACTACCACGTCTTGACTGGGAGAGAGACCTGTAGCACAGGCCGACCAACTACCACGTCTTGACTGGGAGAGAGAGAGCGGTTGCACGGGCCGACCAACTACTATGTCTGGGCTTTTACTACTACTCTAAAACACATGGCCCAATGACAAGGGTTCTCCAACTCAACATGGAACTCTGTGTGTGTGAGGAACTGAGTAGAAGCCTGGGAACCACTGCTCTTGTGTGTTTTTCTATGGAGGAAATTAAATAATGGGCCCATGCAGGAAACTCACCTTCTCTGCATAGACTTTCCCGATTCCGTCTGTGGCTCCCGTCACAACTGGAGATTAAAAAAAAGAGAAAATGGGGAGGAGAGGTCAGTACAGAGAGGCCGGTACAGAGAGGCCGGTACAGAGAGGCCGGTACAGAGAGGCCGGTACAGAGAGGCCGGTACAGAGAGGCCGGTACAGGGAGGCCGGTACAGGGAGGCCGGTACAGGGAGGCCGGTACAGGGAGGCCGGTACAGGGAGGCCGGTACAGAGAGGCCGGTACAGAGAGGCCGTTACAGAGAGGCCGGTACAGAGAGGCCGGTACAGAGAGGCCGGTACAGAGAGGCCGGTACAGAGAGGCCGGTACAGAGAGGCCGGTACAGAGAGGCCGGTACAGGGAGGTCGGTAAAGGGAGGCCGGTACAGGGAGGCCGGTACAGGGAGGCCGGTACAGGGAGGCCGGTACAGGGAGGCCGGTACAGGGAGGCCGGTACAGGGAGGCCGGTACAGGGAGGCCGGTACAGGGAGGCCGGTACAGGGAGGCCGGTACAGGGAGGCCGGTACAGGTTCTCATAACATTTCAGCCTGGTGCCAAATCACTATACACCACACTTCAAACTGTATGGACTGCTAACATATAGTGGGGAATATATGACATAACCAATATATTGGGGGTCTAACATACTGAACAAAAATCACCACCACATGCAACTATTGCTACGATTTTACTGACTTAAAGGTCATATAATGATATCGGTCAAATGAACTGAATTAGTTAGGTCCTAATCTATGGATTTCACAAGACTGGGCAGGGGTGCAGCCTGGGAGGGCATAGGCCCACCCACTGGGGAGCCAGACCCAACCAGTCAGAGGTTTTCCCCACAAAAGGGCTTTATTACAGACAGAAATACGCCTCAGTTTCATCAGCCATCCAGGTGGCTGATCTCAGATGACCCCGTAGGTGAAGAAGCCGGATGTGGAGGTCCTGGGCTGGCATGGTTACATGTGGTCTGTGGTTGTGAGGCTGGTTGGACATACTACCAAATTCTCAAATTGTGTTGGAGGCGGCTTATGGCAGAGAAATTAACATTCAATTCTCTGGCAACCACTCTGGTGGACATTCCTGCAGTCAGCATGCCAATTGAACTCTCCCTTAAAAAGTTGAGACATCGGTGGCATTGTGTTGTGCAACAAAACTGCACATTAGTGGCCTTATTGTCTCCAGCACAGCATTACCTGGGTAATGATCATGCTGTTTAATCAGCTTCTTGATATGCCACACCTGTTAGGTGGATGGATTATCTTGGCAAAGGAGAAATACTCACTAACAGGGATGTAAGCAAATTTGTGCACAACATTTTAGAGAAATAAGCATATGGAAAATGTCTGAAATCTTTTATTTCAGCTCATGAAACATGTGACCAACATGTTATATTTTTGTTCAGTATACATTAACATGAAGTGTCCTCATGCAATTCCTGTCAAGGCTTTCAAAAGAAACTCATTGCAGAGAAAATTCCTTTATCTTAGCTAAATTGTGACGCCATAATTTCTGGTCAGACTGCTTTTCGGATGATCAAAACAGCAACAGTGGAGCAACAGAGTTTCCACAGCACTGGAGCCTTCACAGCACTGGAGCCTTCACAGCACTGGAGCCTTCACAGCACTGGAGCCTTCACAGCACTGGAGCCTTCACAGGTGACTGGAGCCTTCACAGGTGACTGGATGGCAATCGGTTCAAATAGAACATCTGTGTCAACAGCAAATCAGTCAAGGAGACACACCCAACAACGTTATTAATCCACATGACAACGCACAAACGTGGAACTGAAAGAAAATAAACTAGTATAAATTCTACAACGTTATCAATAAGCTACGCTGACTCATTTTAAAACGAGGCCTCTTGACAAATGGTCTTTACAGTTGGCTGAAGAGAAAGGTCTATTAAACGAGTGGTTATAACAAAGACTAAAGACAGCGGAGCCCAAGCAGGATAGGTGGATGTACAAGGAGTCCGGACTGATGTTCTAGTGACATTCTCTGCTCTCCTTGTCAGGAGGGAGCACTGCTATTTTTAGACAGCTTCTGCCCTTCACCCCCTAGTCCCTGCCTGACTGATCAACACACACACACACACCTCTCGCTACCCAAAGCCATCAGATGCAGGATGTTCAGGGTGGGAAGTGGGTACCAATGCTTACCATCACCCCACCCCAAAACCATCATGCACCATGAGTAGCACTGTAGCAGAGGAACCAACCCACAGATGATGAAAGATTCATGCAGGCAGTAGCCATTATTATCTAGCACCGAGCTGGAGGGGGGGGGGGGGGGGATGACGAACAAGAAGCACAAGAGGGAGGGAGAGCAGGGATCCTAGGGGTGGCTAAAAATAGAAAGAGAGCAGAATAATGAGAAGAGGGAGAGGGAAAGTGAACAAAAAAGGAGGGAGAGCACAGCACAGAGTGAAAAGAGAAGCAGAGTCCCTGGCCATCTTAAGAATTAAAACACTCCTGGGCAGAAAAGCATCAATGGGCAACTTGACTGTATCACATCAGGTTGACAAAAAACAAAACAAAACAAAAATGACAAAAAAAGTGGAGTCTGAGGGATGGAGAGAAGGAGGGTATTCACAAGATGGAGAGGAGGAGGGTATTCACAAGATGGAGAGGAGGGTATTCACAAGATGGAGTTAGAGAAAGAAACACTATGTTAACAGTCCATCCCTCTACAGGAAAAACAGACAGAGTGAGAGACAGAGAGAATTCAGGGCTCCCTGAAATGATGCAACGTATATTGATCCCATGTCTCAACGCATAGGGTGCAAATCAGTGTGTGTGGAATGATGTTACATTTCAGATGTACTTTTATCACCTAAAATGGTGGACCGCGTTTGACCCGGGTCCAATATAGTAGCAACTGCTAACGACTGCAACAAACACAAACTGGACAGTTTCATCTCAATCTCTTCCTTCAAAGACGCAAATCATGGACACTGACAGTTGTGGCTGCTTTGCGCGATGTATTGTTGTCTCTACCTTCTTGCCCTTTGTGCTGTTGTCTGTACCCAATAACGTTTGTACCCTGTGTTGCTACCATGCTGTGTTGTCATCTTAGGTCTCTTTCTGTTGTGTTGCCTCCATGTTGTTGTTATGTTGTGTTGCTACCATGTTGTTGCTGTTATGTTGTGTTGCTACCATGTTGTTGCTGTGTTGCTACCATGTTGTTGTTATGTTGTGTTGCTACCATGTTGTTGTTATGTTGTGTTGCTACCATGTTGTTGCTGTTATGTTGTGTTGCTACCATGTTGTTGCTGTGTTGCTACCATGTTGTTGTTATGTTGTGTTGCTACCATGTTGTGTTGTTATGTTGTGTTGTTATGTTGTGTTGCTACCATGTTGTTGTTATGTTGTGTTGCTACCATGTTGTTGTTATGTTGTGTTGCTACCATGTTGTTGTTATGTTGTGTTGCTACCATGTTGTTGTTATGTTGCTACCATGTTGTTGTTATGTTGCTACCATGTTGTTGTTATGTTGTGTTGCTACCATGTTGTTGTTATGTTGTGTTGCTACCATGTTGTTGTTATGTTGTGTTGCTACCATGTTGTTATGTTGCTACCATGTTGTGTTGTCATCTTAGGTCTCTTTATGTTGTGTTGTCTCTTGTCGTGATGTGTGTTTAGTCCTATATTTTTTATTAAATTAATTTTGTATTTTTTATCCCAGCCCCCGTCCCCGCATGAGGCCTTTTGGTAGGCTATCATTTTAAATAAAAATGTGTAGTTAAATTTGTAGTTAACTAGTTAAATAAAAGGTTAAATACATTTAAAATATACCTAAGTAGCACACTAGAGGGAATAGGGGCCATTTCAGACCCATTCATAAACTGCTATAGGGAATAGGGGCCATTTCAGACCCATTCATAAACTGCTAGAGGGAATAGGGGCCATTTCAGACCCATTCATAAACTGCTAGAGGGAATAGGAGCCATTTCAGACCCATTCATAAACTACTAGAGGGAATAGGAGCCATTTCAGACCCATTCATAAACTACTAGAGGGAATAGGGGCCATTTCAGACCCATTCATAAACTGCTAGAGGGAATAGGGGCCATTTCAGACCCATTCATAGACTGCTAGAGGGAATAGGAGCCAGTTCAAACCCATTCATAAACTGCTATAGGGAATAGGGGCCATTTCAGACCCATTCATAGACTGCTATAGGGAATAGGGGCCATTTCAGACCCATTCATAGACTGCTATAGGGAATAGGATCCAGTTCAAACTGCCCCATTGTGTTGTACTCTTGTGAAATGGAATAAAACAATAGATGAAAAAGATGCAGGAAAATCCTTCATTCAACAATTCCACTCGTCAACCCAGAAAGGAACATTGTGTCCAAACTTCTCATTGTTAAAATTCAGTCACACACACACACACACACACACACACGAAGAATGGTTAATTCCCCTCACGTGAGGGGAGAGTTACGTCGGTGACAATCCTCACAGAAAGGGGCAAGCAGCCGTGAGTGATATCACAGCAGCTGACGCTTCTCTACTGGGAGGACAGAAACAATGACAACCATGTGGGGGGGAGGGGTTACTGTGTGTGGATCCATAGAGCCCTTTTTAAGTGTTGAATTGAAATGTAGAACGCCTCATTGGCACGAATGTTTCACTCCCATCTTATCTACCTTCAAGATACAGAAAATTATCCTAAATGCCATTTTGGCTCAATGATGCCCCGAGTGGGGAGGGCATCAGTTGCACTCAGCGCAGAGTGCTGCACATCACGTAACAGAGGTAGCTGCTGTATATTGACGTTCCCCCCCTCGGCCGCACAGCGGAGCTGCCCCTGCCGCAACAAGCTGAGCTCTTCCCTTCACAGACCCCTTATGGCTACCCAGTCGCATCAAGCAACCTGGAAAACACATAGGGTCTCAGGAAACTGAAAACACATACTGTAGCCTGGAGTCTCATGCAACAGAGATTCTTTAGACCTTGTCAAGGAATTGACACTGAAAAGGGGGGTGGGGGGGGGGGGGTAGAAAACAATATACATGGCTGTATACAATATAGCATGCATGGCTGTATACAATATAGCATACATGGCTGTATACAATATAGCATACATGGCTGTATACAATATAGCATACATGGCTGTATACAATATAGCATACATGGCTGTATACAATATAGCATACATGGCTGTATACAATATAGCGCTGTAGCAAATTAAATATGGGTACCAAACTACAAGTGGATCCCTGTCTCTGTGAGGAGAAGCGAGCCTCTCTCCTCTCATTACATAAACTGTCCCACCCATCAACAATCCACCCCCTCCCGAGAGAGGAGTGTGTGGTGGGGAGGGTGAGGGCTGCAGTAGAAGAGCCAACGTGCCCTCCATCCACCACCACCACCACCCTCTCAGACACACGCTGCTTTAAATAGCAGGAGAAGAAGAAAGTCACATGGGCGAACAAACAAAACATAGAAGAAAAAAATACTGCAGAGAGAAAATACATCTTATTAGAGTCTACTTCAGAGCCACACAGGACCAAAAATAGCATCTATATTTAGGTCACAAAAATATAGAAAAATCAATAGTTTATTTTTCTTCACATCTCAACTCAAGGAAACTCTAGGTCAACTTGTAGCTTTCTAATCCCCCCCCCCCCCCCCCCAATTGATGCCTAGTTAGTGCATTGAAAGAATCTTTAATAAGTTGACATCAATAAATAGGATTTCATTTCAAATGATAACATACTGTAACTGAAATAAAAACAATCAGAACAGGCATTCCTTTAAGAATTATTTAACTGTAGCTGATATATCAAAACAATCAGAACAGGCATTCCTACCTGTTAAACCCCCCCCCCCCCCGTTCAGAACAGGCATTCCTTTAAGAATGATTTAACTGCAGATTCTTGAACACAATTCTAAATTAAAGCCACTTACGGTCATTAAATTTGTGTTAAATATATAAAGCAACACTTATTGGGCAGTCTTCTACAGTGAATCATATTCAGTTCACCCCCATTACAGAACAGCTACACTGCTAAGGTGGGATCTCCAAACAAAAAGACTATAGAAAAGAGTTAAATTCAAACCATTCAGACTGACTAAACAGAACAAGTGGACAGGAACAGCACCTTGTGGGATTATTTTTATCGTGGTGACAAAGTGTAGGTGAGAGAATGATAAAAAAAAAAAGATCAAGAGCAGGATGGAGGGCTGAGAGATGCTGCTGGACAGAGAAGAGTGGAGGAGAGGGGTGCTGGTGGGGGGAGCTTGAAATGAGGAGCTGCAGCATTCTTTACCCGGAGCATGTTCGTCACATGAACTGCAACGCCGCTCTCGCACTCTCTCTCTCTCTCTCTCTAGCACAACTCTTTCAAACACACACACACACACACACACACCACTAGGGGGAAGCACATTCACAAGCATAGATGGAGCTGCAGACCATTCCTGAGTAACAGACACACTGGAGATACATTTCATTCCCATATGTGCATGTTCCTTACAATGAATGAAATGCTGCTCTAACACCCCCCCCCCCCCCCCCACCGCTCTACCGGCGTCTCCACACCCACCACCACTACCCCCCCACTACCGGGCGTCTCCACACCCACCACCACCACCACTACCCCCCCACATCCACCACCACTACCCCCCACACCGGCCTCTCCACCCCCACCATTCTACCGATGTCTCCACACCCACCACCACTACCACCCCACATCCACCACCACTACCCCCCCTCCGGCGTCTCCACGCCCACCACCACCACTACCAGCAACTCCCCACCTCTCTACCGGCGTCTCCACATCCACCACCACTACCGGCGTCTCCATACCCACCACCACTCCCCCCACACCGGCCTCTCCACCCCCACCACTCTACCGGCGTCTCCACCCCCACCACTCTACCGGCGTCTCCACCCCCACCACTCTACCTGCATCTTCACCCCCCCCCCCCCCCCCCCACCACGTCTCCACCCGCATCCCCCCGTCTGCCCGCGTCTCCACTCTACCTGCAGCACCAACCCCCTCTACTTACGTCTCCACACCCACCACCACTACCCCCTCCCTCCAGTGTCTCCACACCCACCACTCTACCTGCGTCTCCAACACGTCTCCAACCCCTCACGTCTCCACCCGCATCCCCCCACTCTGCCAGCGTCTCCAACCCCCTCTACTAGCGTCTTCACTCCCCCACCCGCGTCTCCAACCCCCTCTACTAGCGTCTTCACTCCCCCCGCACCCCCACCTGCGTCTCCACCCCCCCACCCGCGTCTCCACCCCCCCCACCCGCGTCTCCAACCCCCTCTACTTGCGTCTTCACTCCCCCCACACCCCCACCCACATCTCCACCCCCCCACCCGCGTCTGCACCCCCTCCACCCGCTTCTCCAACCCCCTCTACTAGCGTCTTCAGTCCCCCCGCACCCCCACCCACGTCTCCACCCCCCTCTATTAGCGTCTTCACTCCCCCCGCACCCCCACCTGCATCTCCACCCCCCTCTACTAGCGTCTTCACTCCCCCACCCGCGTCTCCAACCCCCTCTACTAGCGTCTTCACTCCCCCCCCACGCATCTCCAACCCCCTCTACCAGCGTCTTCACTCCCCCCGCATCCCCACCTGCGTCTCCATCCCCCCGCGTCTCCACCCCCCCACCCGCGTCTCCACCCCCCCGCGTCTCCAACCCCTCTACTAGCGTCTCCACTCCCCCCACCCGCGTCTCCCTCCCCCCCACCCGCGTCTCCACCCCCCCCACCCGCGTCTCCAACCCCCTCTCCTAGCGTCTTCACTCCCCCCGCACCCCCACCCGCGTCTCCAACCCCCTCTACTAGCGTCTTCACTACCCCCCCGCGTCTCCAACCCCCTCTACTAGCGTCTTCACTCCCCCCGCACCCCCACCTGCGTCTCCACCCACCTGCGTCTCCATCCCCCCACCTGAGTTTCCAACCCCCTCTACTAGCGTCTTCACTCCCCCCACACCCCCAACCGCATCTCCAACCCCCTCTACTAGCGTCTTCACTCCCACCACTCTACCTGCGTCTCCAACACGTCTCCAACCCCCCACATCTCCACCCGCATCCCCCCACTCTGCTCGCGTCCCCACCCCCCCACTCTGCCCGTGTCTCCAACCCCCTCTACTAGCGTCTTCACTCCCCCCCGCGTCTCCAACCCCCTCTACTAGCGTCTTCACTTCCCCCGCACCCCCACCCGCGTCACCACCCCCCCACCCGCATCTCCAACCCCCTCTACTAGCGTCTTCACTCCCCCCGCACCCCCACCCGCGTCTCCAACCCCCTCACCCGCGTCTCCAACCCCCTCTACTAGCGTCTTCACTCCCCCCACACCCCCACCCGCGTCTCCACCCCCCCCCACCCGCATCTACAACCCCCTCTACTAGCGTCTTCACTCCCCCCGCTCCCCACCCGCGTCTCCACCCCCCCACCCGCGTCTCCAACCCCCTCTATTACCCGCGTCTTCACTCCCCCTCTACTAGCGTCTCCACTCCCCCCGCACCCCCACCTGCGTCTCCCCCCCCCTACCCGCGTCTCCACTCCCCCACCCGCGTCTCCAACCCCCTCTCCTAGCGTCTTCACTCCCCCCGCACCCCCACCTGCGTCTCCACCCACCTGCGTCTCCATCCCCCCACCTGCGTCTCCATCCCCCCACCCGCGTCTCCAACCCCCTCTACTAGCGTCTTCACTCCTCCCGCGTCTCCAACCCCCTCTACTAGCGTCTTCACTCCCCCCACACCCCCACCCGCATCTCCAACCCCCTCTACTAGCGTCTTCACTCCCACCACTCTACCTGCGTCTCCAACACGTCTCCAACCCCCCACATCTCCACCCGCATCCCCCCACTCTGCTCGCGTCCCCACCCCCCCACTCTGCCCGTGTCTCCAACCCCCTCTACTAGCGTCTTCACCCCCCCACCCGCGTCACCAACCCCCTCTACTAGCGTCTTCACTTCCCCCGCACCCGCGTCTCCACCCCCCCACCCGCATCTCCAACCCCCTCTACTAGCGTCTTCACTCCCCCCGCACCCCCACCCGCGTCTCCAACCCCCCCCACCCGCGTCTCCAACCCCCCCCACCCGCGTCTCCAACCCCCTCTACTAGCGTCTTCACTCCCCCCGCTCCCCACCCGCGTCTCCACCCCCCCACCCGCATCTACAACCCCTCTATTAGCGTCTTCACTCCCCCGCTCCCCACCCGCGTCTCCACCCCCCCACCCGCGTCTCCAACCCCCTCTATTAGCGTCTTCACTCCCCCGCCTGCGTCTCCAACCCCCCACCCACGTCTCCAACCCCCTCTACTAGCGTCTTCACTCCCCCTGCACCCCCACCCGCGTCTCCAACCCCCTCTACTAGCGTCTTCACTCCCCCCGCACCCCCACCCGCGTCTCCTCCCCCCCCACCCGCGTCTTCACCCCCCTGCGTCTCCAATCCCCCCACCCGCGTCTCCAACCCCCTCCACTAGCGTCTTCACTCCCCCCGCACCCCCACCTGCGTCTCCACCCCCCTCTACTAGCGTCTTCACTCCCCCCACCCTCGTCTCAAACCCCCTCTACTAGCGTCTTCACTCCCCCCGCACCCACACCTGCGTCTCCACCCCCCTGCGTCTCCAACCCTACTGGCATCTCCACCCCCCCACCCGCGTCTCCACCCCCCTTGCAGCTCCAACCCTCTCTACTAGCGTCTTCACTCCCCCCGCATCTCCAACCCCCTGCGTCTCCACATCCCCACCCGCGTATCCTGGTCCCAGGTCTGTTTGTGTTATTTAGACAATGACCATAAGAGTTGGCAACAGTCTGTTTTGTGAGTCTTGCTCAACCTGGTTGCAAGACCTGCGCTTCAGGGAGAGTAACAAGTTTACCCATACCCTGGCACATAGTCACCTCTACACCGACCTCACCCCCACTACCGCTATACATACTGAGGACTGTTATCATTGGAAATGAATGAGAAGAGGCTGAGGGTTGGTTTCAGGGCGAGGCATGCATATTTCACATCACCACTTAAAGAAAAATTGCCAGGGTGGCATATAAGAAACGCCACGCCCCCCCCCCCCCCAAAAAACTAATTAAACCCTAATTATCAATCATATTAATATCACCTGTTGTACAGTGAGGTAGGCTAGTGGCAGCCTGCCAAACCTCAATGTGAAACAATCAATGTGGAGATTGACTAAATACCTATTATAAATGGTTACATACGAACGTCCACGCAACATGAGAATTATTTTTTGAATCTATGACAAGGCAATAACCGATTACAGAGCTAGAGCGCAGACAAACCCGAACCCCGAGGCATAGAAACCGAGTAGATCAAACTATGTCCTTATGCATTATATCAATGTGACACGTGTCCGATTCCTTAAACGCACATGGCATTAATTTTGTATCAAATTAAAATATAATTCCAAACCCAGACCTTTTTTTGTTTTTTTTTTGACAAACGTGCGTCATGATGCAGAGAAAGATGTGGCCGTTTTGCATATGTGAACGTCTAAGATAAAACCTATCCGGATGCTATGGAGTGCACGCTGGGCCAATTGCGCAGCAAGACGAAAACGCGCTTCTCCTCCAGACGCAGTAGTATACTCGAAAGAGGAGACTGGATAACTGGGTCAAGCTAGGCCAAAGCTATTCCAACGAGACAAGTCTCCGCATTATGCAAAGACACGATTCTCGAATGTCTACACAGCGAAGACAAACTTCTAGATTACCAAAACGGCGACAGAAAGCCCTATAGTTTTAAACACACAAACAAAACAATTTTGAAACAAGACAACTGTCTGGATACGAATGAGACCAAATACAGTCAGAGGCAAAGAAACTAATAACCAAAGATCAATACATTTGATAACCCATTGCGTCAAAAAAAAAAAAAAAAAAACATGGTAACAGTACGCATGACCAAATATATAAAACTGTTGAATAACCTAACGATGTCAACATTAGGAATCTATATTTATAGAATTGGGCAGGTTGTTCCTACAGCAAGTGGATGGGCAATTGTTGCCCAGTGTGCCGCTGGATGAATGCTCACCCACAACACATGACAGAGCTCTGAATGAGTGCACAACCTGCGCAAATTGGTTTGTGGTTCATCTGTACTGGACATCTTTGTAGATTCTAAAGGAGGGCGAAAAACAACGCTGGTTTGGGTTCTGGAACATCAGTCAGAGGTGCTGAAGTGCGGGTGTTGCGCACACACACACACACACACATTTAGCCAATAAGCATGATCTTGTTAACCAGTTAGTGCGTTTACTCGATAGCCCTGTTACACAACTCAACTTTCTAATGTCGCTGATACGTCAAAAATTATGAGAATACATTTTTTTGGGGGGAATTGCAAAGTTTCCCTGAAATATCCCAATGTTGACATTTTATTGTCGAGTTCAGGGCTTATTGAACAGCATTCGTGACTTGGGTTTTTTCGTAAGGAATTCGTGTGACCAACTCACCTGCCCATTTGCCCAATTTCGGAGAGAGCAACTGTCCATTTCCCAAGACCCAAATCCGAAAACCCTGGAGGAGTCGGTGGAGCACCCATAAAGACAGTGAGGCCACGGTGAATGTCCCGACCCAGAAGAGCGGCGTCTCGGTCATATGAAGCATGTCGTCCAACTTCAACGAATGCATGACAGCGGTTTTTCAGTGACTGTGTGGAGACCTCAAATTTAGGCAACGTGCTCTAATTTCAAGACACACCGTGAGTCCCTTTATAAGGTGGTTGTAGCGTCACACTCCCACAACTCCCCCAACACTCGTCTATCCAGATTTAAGCACACGCCCACCACCTACTCAACGGCTGCCTGCCAACCCACCTCCACTCCTGATTGGCTACAACAGCTGTCTACCAATAGAAACGGCCCACACTTTGGTGAATTTACATGTCAATCACGAAGAGTCTATTTCCATTCATGCAATTTTGTGTATGAAGGGGGGGGGGTCACATGTAGGTCCTAGGTGAGGAACGATTGGGCGCACATTACGGCAACTTCTTTTCCGAGCCTTTTATTGGCTCTAGTCGAACAGGTTTTTCAGTTTCAGTCAGGGTTATGAAACCCTCCAAATCCACGCGTTCAAAAAAACAACTGTCCACACCACTTTATGAATGGAAGGATGCTCCGATTGGTCGAACAATAATCTATCCACCAGCCTCCCGGAGAGCTTTTGGAAAGACGCCATTCGATAAAGAAATGTCTATCATTGGTATCAGCGCGCACCCTTCTGGACATGACTCATTCGCCTATTTTAAGCACCCTGGTACCATTATATTGATAATTACAACATGTGATAGGGTATGTGTAAGTAAGCATTTTACTATTAGTCTAAACATAATGTTTAGGAAGCATGTGACGAATACAATTGTATTTTATTTGACATTTCATAGTTAAAGCTTATAAGCAAACGCGTGTTTTTTTTGCTTACATGAGAGCTAGTGGCGCGCGTGAACAATAGCAACCCCCCCCCCCCCCCCCCCCATAAAAACTACAAACCCCATCTGGCCGATTTCATTCTATTCTCATGTTTCGCGAGACTACTGTCTCGCCATAGTAAATCAAAGATGGTGGATGAATAAAGATGTCCCACTCCCACAACTGTGACAAAAAAAATCTAAGTTCCGGTCTGCTTAAGGGGTCTCTCATTAGCACCAATGCATTAGCAGCTGTGTCTGGTCTGCTCAGTTGAACATGAACCAGAGAAAATGAGAGAGTGAGATGTCTCGCTTCCTCTTCTGTCTCTGAGTAAAATTTCCAAACACGGAAGAGGAGGGGCGGATGTGTGATTACATAAACAGAGAGACAGTCAGTGAATTTCTAACATTTTATTCCGTTGCACTGTACATTTGTGAGCCACAATGATATCTCGAACATGATTATTGAGAGAATATGCGTCTCCTTTGCATAATGTCACGACTGTGGAAAAATGTAGACTTGTCGTTGGGCATTTTGATGTACAGTGCGTCAGCCTGCAATCCAGACAGAGCGTCTCACAACAGTGTATCCTTGGATATTCTTGCCTTGAAGACACCCCGCTGTCGCCATAGTCTATTAGCTGTATGCCTGCACCGACATGTAAACTAAACATGAAATATGAACAAACCACAAATGCCCTAGAACATTTTACCAATGCAATGTGCTCAGCAAAATGTGCTCAGTAGGAAAAAACGATTGACTTTTGACAAGTCATCATTCAACCATTTGCATTCTTTGACAGAAGTGAAGATCATTCGATATATACGTGATAGGTAGCGCCTACGTTATGGCTTGGATGAACTGGCGTTTCAGACGTTCATCTCACTTTTGTAACGTAGCCTATTTGGCATAGTAGCAAATTTACAGAATATTCTTACATTATTAATATATCTCTTCAGGTTACTCAAACAGGGGTTATTCATTAAGAGGTAGCCTATTTTATTTATCATCCTGCTTAGATAGCTTATGATTTAACTTTACCAACTATAGTGCCATTTTATAAAGGTCCATCAGAATTAATCTCTAAATTAAAGACAGCAACAACAACAAAAGGGGCAAAACATTTACAACCAATGAGTATATTGAAAAGATATCTCAGCATTTGAGATCTTATGAGCGTGCATCAAAGGGACATGACTTACAGTCTATACCCATCAAATGAATACAACAATACCACATGTAATTGTAAATTAGGATAGAAATACATTCAGCACTCTTCATATGTCACGTCCATCTGTTTTGTGAGTTACGTCAGTAGTGGTTATTCACACTGCTCTGAGCCCCCACCACGAACATCTGAAAAACAGTGATTATGCGTCAGCCCATAACATTAGCAATACACAATGACACCCCAGCCAAAAATAGATATTTTTTTAAAGGCCCAAAAATAAGAGGTGAAATCAACAATTCATCATCCCGTTCACGCACAGATATTTCAGAATGATTTCATAACAATCACATCAATGCTGAAAATATCCAACACCTCGTCTCCAATGAAGAAGTAGTTATACAATTACTCACAACAACTTCCTCAATCTGTCATTATGATTTTCTGCCATGGTTTCAAATATGACAATGCACAATAAACAAAACAATTGTAAGTAAATATTCTACACGACCGTGTCAGCTACTCAAACACCCAGCAGTTTATTGAGCAACAATTCTATACATCATGCCACGCAACAACATTTTCTCTTTTAGAGAATATATACATATATATATATATATATATATATAAATATATATATATATGTGTGTGTGTTTGCATATGCATTTTTGTTAATGGAACATCACGTGATGAATTCTAGGCAGGTATGTATTCATAAAGACCTATACACAGACACACACCGATTGATTATACATCAACAGAAATAGTGTCCCCGGTAAACACATTAAAAATAAGGCATTTATTGACATTGCAACAGCCCATTTGATGGAAAATATAAAATACATTTCAGCGTTAGGAGTTCAAAGGACATCTGTATATTCTAGTGGTCTAATCCACACACACACACCCTTCCAGACACCCCTCTTACATACTGTATACTGACACACACACTCTTGAAACAGACAAACACACTATTTTATCTCTCTCTCACACACACACACACACACACGTGCAAACGCACACACACACACACACCCTTCCAGACACCCCTCTTACATACTGTATACTGACACACACACTCTTGAAACAGACAAACACACTATTTTATCTCTCTCACACACACACACACGTGCAAACACACACACACACACCCTTCCAGACACCTCTCTTACATACTGTATACTGACACACACACTCTTGAAACAGACAAACACACTATTTTATCTCTCTCTCACACACACACACGTGCAAACACACACACGCACACACACCCTTCCAGACACCCCTCTTACATACTGTATACTGACACACACACTCTTGAAACAGACAAACACACTATTTTATTTCTCTCACACCACACACACAATCATTTTTGGGAGTTCAAAGGCCGTCTGTATATTGTAGTGGTCTAATCCTGCATCATCTGTATAACTGGCTGTATGAACTGGCTACGAAACACTACTCTGCTGTCAGACAGGCCCTATAGCTCTTCAATGTCTTCAATAAATAAATGTCCTGTAATATGTTTTAACTGTCCTGTCTTCTAGTTAGGCCAAGTAGTATGTATTTTCAGTGCTATTTGTAATGATGTAAAATTCAGCTTTTTCTTCTATTTTTTCTTTCAAGTCAAATGCATCCTATTTGACTTAAACACATTTCAGCGTCGTGTGCAGTTGGAATGGGACATACAACCCATTCAGAATTACAGAAAATATATGGACTCTCATCTTGACAATATTCTGAAACACCTGGGTGTTGCATACATTTCCCCTGAAACACACAGTTACTCCACTAGTATCATGTGGGCTGCTACACTTTCCCCTCTCTTTTGTCCAGTGCATATACATTTCCCCCCATTTCAAACAATCACCATGTGTATGTTTATCTCTGTTTTGTACTTAAAGTTCACATTTGACATTTGTAATAAAAATATGCCAATCAATAAATTATTTGATGTGTAAGTGTTTAAAATGGCCCCTTGAAGTCATACAAGAGAGCGCAACGGTTCAGCACCACCGTTCAGTGGACAGCGACACTCACCTAACAGCCCCCAGCTCGGCTGCTCATGCGCTCCAATATTATGTCCTATCAATATTAAAGCAATTGTCCATGATGTTTAGGGAACTTTTTCTCCACATACAAGGTATGTACAAATATGCATACAGCTGTGCGTACATTTTTCAAGCTCTTCCCTGCTGGCACATGCTGTATGTGCAACAAAATACAACGTGAATTTACAGACCTTGCATTTTAAAAAATCGGATCAATTCTAACCTGGTCACAATTCCACACTGAAACTGCCATATTAAGGCAACCTAATTGCTCTTATATTTGACAACATTTGTAATACACAATATAATATCTGTGTAAGAGTAAAGGAACAAATGACCCGGTTTCTTGACACACGTATGATTCTGTCACAGTACCACAGTTTTCAAATATACCATCAAACCGCCCGCTCCTTCACAAACGAGTAGAGCGTGTTCACACTGAGAAGAACAGCAATACTTTACAGAGCCCAAGCACAGTCTTACCATGTTTGTATCAAGAATTTCAGTTCTAACTTCATCAAACACTCCCTAACAAAACTAACAAGCAATTTACTAATGTCTTACTTTTAGGACACAGAACATAAGGCATTTTGATAAGTAATTAACGGCTTTCTAATATTTAGAGAAATTACAGTACCGTGATAATATCTGGCTGGTTAAATCAAATCAGTAGGCCACACAAGGTCCTACTTATAGGCTACATGATTTTGCAAGCAAAAGAGTCTAACTATATAATGCTAAAATGTATTACATTTCTTAGGGGGACATAAAATCTTTTTCAATCAATATATTCATACACATCCTCTATCTCTCTCTCACATACACACACGCACGTGCAAACACACACACACACACACACACACACACACACACACACACACACACACACACACCCTTCCAGACACCCCTCTTACATACTGTATACTGACACACACACTCTTGAAACAGACAAACACACTATTTTATCTCTCTCACACCACACACACAATCATTTTTGGGAGTTCAAAGGCCGTCTGTATATTGTAGTGGTCTAATCCTGCATCATCTGTATAACTGGCTGTATGAATCGTCTAAGAAATACTACTCTGCTGTCAGACAGTCCCTCTAGCTCTTCAATGTCTTCAATAAATACATGTCCTGTAATATGTTTTAACTGTCCTGTCTTCTAGTTAGGCCAAGTAGTATGTATTTTCAGTGCTATTTGTAATGATGTAAAATTCGGCTTTTTCTTACGTTTTTTTCTTTCAAGTCAAATGCATCCTATTTGACTTAAACACATTTCAGCGTCGTGTGCAGTTGGAATGGGACATACAACTCATTCGGAATTATAGAAAATATATGGACTCTCATCTTGACAATATTCTGAAACACCTGGGTGTTGCATACATTTCCCCTGAAACACACAGTTACTACACTAGTATCATGTGGGCTGCTACACTTTCCCCTCTCTTTTGTCCAGTGCATATACATTTCCCCCCATTTCAAACAATCACCATGTGTATGTTTATCTCTGTTTTGTACTTAAAGTTCACATTTGACATTTGTAATAAAAAATATGCCAATCAATAAATTATTTGATGTGTAAGTGTTTAAAATGGCCCCTTGAAGTCATACAAGAGAGCGCAACAGTTCAGCACCACCGTTCAGTGGACAGCGACACTCACCTAACAGCCCCCAGCTCGGCTGCTCATGCGCTCCAATATTATGTCCTCTCAATATTAAAGCAATTGTCCATGATGTTTAGGGAACTTTTTCTCCACATACAAGGTATGTACAAATATGCATACAGCTGTGCGTACATTTTTCAAGCTCTTCCCTGCTGGCACATGCTGTATGTGCAACACAATACAACGTGAATTTACAGACCTTGCATTTAAAAAAATCGGATCAATTCTAACCTGGTCACAATTCCACACTGAAACTGCCATATTAAGGCAACCTAATTGCTCTTATCTTTGACAACATTTGTAATACACAATATAATATCTGTGTAAGAGTAAAGGAACAAATTACCCGGTTTCTTGACACACGTATGATTCTGTCACAGTACCACAGTTTTCAAATATACCATCAAACCGCCCGCTCCTTCACAAACGAGTAGAGCGTGTTCACACTGAGAAGAACAGCAATACTTTACAGAGCCCAAGCACAGTCTTACCATGTTTGTATCAAGAATTTCAGTTCTAACTTCATCAAACACTCCCTAACAAAACTAACAAGCAATTTACTAATGTCTTACTTTGATGACACAGAACATAAGACATTTTGATAAGTAATTAACGGCTTTCTAATATTTAGAAAAATTACAGTACCATGATAATATCTGGTTAAATCAAATCAGTAGGCCACACAAGGTCCTACTTATAGGCTATATGATTTTGCAAGCAAAAGAGTCTAACTATATAATGCTAAAATGTATTACATTTCTTAGGGGGACATAAAATCTTTTTCAATCAATATATTCATACACATCCTCTATCTCTCTCTCACACACACACATACACACACACACACACATACACACACACACACACACACACACACACACACACACACACACACACACACACACACACACACACACACACACACACACACACACACACACACACACACACACACACACACACCCTTACTTATCTTTACATGTTGGAGTTGAAAATGTTCACCTCAACTAAGACAATCATTACCAGTACAACTATTGTAAACTTTAACCTACAATTTCTCTAAGTAAATCTTAGAGCTTCAAGAACACTGACAAGTCAAGAGCAAAATAAGGATTAAAGATCAGCTGCTAAAGATATTGAATGTGTGCTAACATGTCTCTTGGAACAAAGAAAAAACTATTTTCTCCTCTCACATTAAATTATCAATGGGATACGTCGCAAATGGAACAGGAAGATACAAAGAGAATACTCTTTGTCCTTTTTCTGTTCTAAGAATACTCATTGTTCTTTTTCTGTTCTAAGAGTACTCATTGTCCTTTTTCTGTTCTAAGAGTACTCTTTGTCCTTTTTCTGTTCTAAGAATACTCTTTGTCCTTTTTCTGTTCTAAGAATACTCTTTGTCCTTTTTCTGTTCTAGGAATACTCTTTGTCCTTTTTCTGTTCTAGGAATACTCTTTGTCCTTTTTCTGTTCTAAGAATACTCTTTGTCCTTTTTCTGTTCTAGGAATACTCTTTGTCCTTTTTCTGTTCTAGGAATACTCTTTGTCCTTTTTCTGTTCTAGGAATACTCTTTGTCCTTTTTCTGTTCTAGGAATACTCTTTGTCCTTTTTCTGTTCTAGGAATACTCTTTGTCCTTTTTCTGTTCTAGGAATACTCTTTGTCCTTTTTCTGTTCTAAGAATACTCTTTGTCCTTTTTCTGTTCTAAGAATACTCTTTGTCCTTTTTCTGTTCTAAGAATACTCTGTAATTTGTATATTCTAAGAATACTCATTGTAATTTTTCTGTTCTAAGAATACTCTGTAATTTGTATATTCTAAGAATACTCTTTGTCCTTTTTCTGTTCTAAGAATACTCTGTCATTTGTATATTCTAAGAATACTCATTGTAATTTTTCTGTTCTAAGAATACTCTGTAATTTGTATTTTCTAAGAATACTCATTGTCATTTTTCTGTTCTAAGAATAATCTGTGATGTTTATATTCAAAGAATACTATGTATTTTTTCTGTTCTGAGAATACTCACGGTCATTTTTCCGTTCTAAAAATACTCATTGTTCTGTTCTAATCTCTTTATCAAACTAGATACTAGTTTTAGAGGACAAGAGCTTTAAATCAATGGCCAAAACAATATAATATGTTGAGAACAGAAGTATGTGCAGTTGTAAATGTGTGGCTTTATATGTGGATTTATATACAGTCATTGATATCAAACAAAGTTTTGGAAATGTATACATATTGTCTGCTCACAAATACATGCATGATTTCCTTGGCTTGTTCTAAGTATCATCTCATAAATGGCATCTATAGCACTAGGAAATGACCGAATCTGACACCAGAATGGCACCTACCCACGTCTGCCTGGTCTACATGAGACACCTTACTTTAACCATTGTTCATTTGAGTATTCTTCATGACAAAGCATGCTGGGTAAAAGGCTCCTTTTTTAAAGAAGCACACACTCAACAAGATACAGGTGACCATGACTAACAAGACATAGAGACAATGACTAACAAGACACAGAGACAATGACTAACAAGACACAGAGACAATGACTAACAAGATACAGAGACAATGACTAACAAGACACAGAGACAATGACTAACAAGACACAGAGACAATGACTAACAAGACACAGAGACAATGACTAACAAGACACAGAGACAATGACTAACAAGATACAGAGACAATGACTAACAAGACACAGAGACAATGACTAACAAGACACAGAGACAATGACTAACAAGACACAGAGACAATGACTAACAAGACACAGAGACAATGACTAACAAGACACAGAGACAATGACTAACAAGATACAGAGACAATGACTAACAAGACACAGAGACAATGACTAACAAGACACAGAGACAATGACTAACAAGATACAGAGACAATGACTAACAAGACACAGAGACAATGACTAACAAGACACAGAGACAATGACTAACAAGACACAGAGACAATGACTAACAAGACACAGAGACAATGACTAACAAGACACAGAGAGGATGGAACCCTAAGCCTTGTTTCTATCCCTGACCTCTGGTACCGTAAATGTCAGACTAAGAGTGCTGATCTAGGATCAGGTGGGTGTCAGCTGTCCATATAATCTTATCCATTGGGATTCCAAAGACAAAAATGAGCCTACAACAGCACTCCTAATATGATATGCATGATCTTGTTCCCCCTGACACTGAATACACTGTATTCATGGTTTTACTTCCAATGAAATGTTAAGTTCTGCTTGAGAGACTCTCCTCAGAAAACAGTGCGGTCGGCAGTATTGTCAGCTTTTGAGATTTGTTTCGGAACAGATTAGGACAAAATGTATGCAATTTCGTTATGTATCTAGACACAATCTAGAACTCGATCTTTTTTCCCTCCAAGTTTGTTCTCTCTCTCTCTCTCTCTCCCTATCTCTCGCTCGCTCTCTCTCTTGTTCTCTCATAGTGCATGTGCCCCGCCCAAAATGGCCGTCATTCAGCGTACCTCCTCTCTGGTTGATACCTCCTGATACCTCCTCTCTGGTTGATACCTCCTGATACCTCCTGATAACTCCTGATACCTCCTCTCTGGTTGATACCTCCTGATACCACCTGATACCTCCTGATACCTCCTCTCTGGTTGATAACTCCTGATACCTCCTGATAACTCCTGATACCTCCTCTCTGGTTGATAACTCCTGATAACTCCTGATAACTCCTGATACCTCCTGATAACTCCTCTCTGGTTGATACCTCCTGATAACTCCTGATACCTCCTGATAACTCCTCTCTGGTTGATACCTCCTGATAACTCCTGATACCTCCTCCTCCTGATAACTCCTCTCTGGTTGATACCTCCTGATACCTCCTCTCTGGTTGATACCTCCTGATAACTCCTGATACCTCCTCTCTGGTTGATACCTCCTGATACCTCCTGATAACTCCTGATACCTCCTCTCTGGTTGATACCACCTGATACCTCCTGATAACTCCTGATAACTCCTGATACCTCCTCTCTGGTTGATACCACCTGATACCTCCTGATAACTCCTGATACCTCCTCTCTGGTTGATACCTCCTGATACCTCCTGATACCTCCTGATAACTCCTGATACCTCCTCTCTGGTTGATACCTTCTGATACCTCCTGATATCTCCTGATAACTCCTGATACCTCCTCTCTGGTTGATACCTCCTGATACCTCCTGATATCTCCTGATAACTCCTGATACCTCCTCTCTGGTTGATACCTCCTGATAACTCCTGATACCTCCTCTCTGGTTGATACCTCCTGATAACTCCTGATACCTCCTCTCTGGTTGATACCTCCTGATAACTCCTGATACCTCCTCTCTGGTTGATACCTCCTGATACCTCTTCTCTGGTTGATACCTCCTGATACCTCCTGATAACTCCTGATACCTCCTCTCTGGTTGATACCTCCTGATACCTCCTGATAACTCCTGATAACTCCTGATACCTCCTCTCTGGTTGATAACTCCTGATACCTCCTCTCTGGTTGATACCTCCTGATACCTCCTGATAACTCCTGATACCTCCTCTCTGGTTGATACCTCCTGATACCTCCTGATAACTCCTGATACCTCCTCTCTGGTTGATACCTCCTGATACCTCCTCTCTGGTTGATACCTCCTGATAACTCCTCTCTGGTTGATACCTCCTGATACCTCCTGATAACTCCTCTCTGGTTGTTACCTCCTGATAACTCGAGAAATCTCCTCTCTGGTTGATACCTCCTGATATCCCCTCTCTGGTTGATACCTCCTGATAACTCCTGATAACTCCTCTCTGGTTGTTACCTCCTGATAACTCGAGAAATCTCCTCTCTGGTTGATACCTCCTGATATCCCCTCTCTGGTTGATACCTCCTGATACCTCCCAATACCTCCCCTCTGGTTACCTCCTGATAACTCCTGATACCTCCTGATAACTCCTGATACCTCCCGATACCTCTTCTCTGGTTGATACCTCCTGATACCTCCTCTCTGGCTGATACCTCCTGATCCCTCCTTTCTGGTTGATACCTCCTGATACCTCCTCTCTGGTTGATACCTCCTGATAACTCCTGATACCTCCTGATACCTCCTCTCTGGTTGATACCTCCTGATACCTCCCAATACCTCCTCTCTGGTTGATATCTCCTGATACCTCCTGATAACTCCTGATACCTCCTGATACCTCCCAATACCTCCTCTCTGGTTGATATCTGGTTGATACCTCCTGATACCTCCCAATACCTCCTCTCTGGTTGATATCTCCTGATACCTCCTGATAACTCCTGATACCTCCTGATAACTCCTCTCTGGTTGATACCTCCTGATACCTCTTCTCTGGTTGATACCTCCTGATACCTCCTGATACCTCTTCTCTGGTTGATACCTCCTGATACCTCCTCTCTGGTTGATACCTCCTGATAACTCCTGATACCTCCTCTCTGGTTGATACCTCCTGATACCTCCTGATATCTCCTGATAACTCCTGATACCTCCTGATACCTCCTGATACCTCCTGATAACTTCTGATACCTCCTGATAACTTCTGATACCTCCTGATACCTCCTCTCTGGTTGATACCTCCTGATATATCCTGATACCTCCTGATACCTCCTCTCTGGTTGATACCTCCTGATACCTCCTCTATTGAACTTCTGGATTATTCTCCTTCAATTTGAGCCCCCCCCCCCCCCTCCCCAGTTGTTTCGTACTCTTAATCCATTTCTTTCCTCCATCTTCCTCTTCCTCTCCTCTTCTTCTCCCAGGATGTACAAATCTCTCCGTTTCAACACTCACCATTCACAACATCCTTTAATAAATCTCCTCTGAAAACAAGAGAAATACACAGACGTCATGAGACTCTGCTCATAACAATGGGAGTAATGGAGACACAGACGCTACGAGACTCTAATCATAACAATGGGAGTAATGGAGACACAGACGTCATGAGACTCTGCTCATAACAATGGGAGTAATGAAGACACAGACGCCATGAGACTCTGCTCATAACAATGGGAGTAATGGAGACACAGACACCATGAGACTCTGCTCATAACAATGGGAGTAATGAAGACACAGACGCTACGAGACTCTGCTCATAACAATGGGAGTAATGGAGACACAGACGCCATGAGACTCTGCTCATAACAATGGGAGTAATGAAGACACAGAAGCTACGAGACTCTGCTCATAACAATGGGAGTAATGGAGACACAGACGCCATGAGACTCTGCTCATAACAATGGGAGTAATGAAGACACAGACGTCATGAGACTCTGCTCATAACAATGGGAGTAATGAAGACACAGACGCTACGAGACTCTGCTCATAACAATGGGAGAAATGAAGACACAGACGCCATGAGACTCTGCTCATAACAATGGGAGTAATGAAGACACAGACGCTACGAGACTCTGCTCATAACAATGGGAGTAATGGAGACACAGACGCCATGAGACTCTGCTCATAACAATGGGAGTAATGAAGACACAGACGCTACGAGACTCTGCTCATAACAATGGGAGTAATGGAGACACAGACGCCATGAGACTCTGCTCATAACAATGGGAGTAATGAAGACACAGACGTCATGAGACTCTGCTCATAACAATGTGAGTAATGAAGACACAGACGCTACGAGACTCTGCTCATAACAATGGGAGTAATGAAGACACAGACGCCATGAGACTCTGCTCATAACAATGGGAGTAATGGAGACACAGACGCCATGAGACTCTGCTCATAACAATGGGAGTAATGGAGACACAGACGCCATGAGACTCTGCTCATAACAATGGGAGTAATGAAGACACAGACGCTACGAGACTCTGCTCATAACAATGGGAGTAATGAAGACACAGACGCTACGAGACTCTGCTCATAACAATGGGAGTAATGGAGACACAGACGCCATGAGACTCTGCTCATAACAATGGGAGTAATGAAGACACAGAAGCTACGAGACTCTGCTCATAACAATGGGAGTAATGGAGACACAGACGCCATGAGACTCTGCTCATAACAATGGGAGTAATGAAGACACAGACGTCATGAGACTCTGCTCATAACAATGGGAGTAATGAAGACACAGACGCTACGAGACTCTGCTCATAACAATGGGAGTAATGAAGACACAGACGCCATGAGACTCTGCCCATAACAATGGGAGTAATGAAGACACAGACGCTACGAGACTCTGCTCATAACAATGGGAGTAATGGAGACACAGACGCCATGAGACTCTGCTCATAACAATGGGAGTAATGAAGACACAGACGCTACGATAACAATGACTCTGCTCATAACAATGGGAGTAATGGAGACACAGACGCCATGAGACTCTGCTCATAACAATGGGAGTAATGAAGACACAGACGTCATGAGACTCTGCTCATAACAATGTGAGTAATGGAGACACAGACGCTACGAGACTCTGCTCATAACAATGGGAGTAATGAAGACACAGACGCCATGAGACTCTGCTCATAACAATGGGAGTAATGGAGACACAGACGCCATGAGACTCTGCTCATAACAATGGGAGTAATGGAGACACAGACGCCATGAGACTCTGCTCATAACAATGGGAGTAATGAAGACACAGACGCTACGAGACTCTGCTCATAACAATGGGAGTAATGAAGACACAGACGCTACGAGACTCTGCTCATAACAATGGGAGCAACACACTACTATTGCTATGAGGACAAAGGGACAAACACACTGTAAAACTCACATGTGCAGCAAATGATATTGTGTGCGCACACACAGACACAAACACACACACACACACACACACACACACACACACACACACACACACACACACACACACACACACACACAGACACACACACACACACACACACACACACACACACACACACACACACACACACACACACACACACACACACACACACACACACACACACAACACACACAAACACACTCACAGACACACACACACAGACACACAGACACACACACAGACACAAACACACACACAAACACACACACACACACACACACAGACACACACACACACACACACACACACACACACACACACACACACACACACACACACACACACACACACACACACAGAGACACAAACACACACACACACACACACGTGCGCATCTCGCCATTCAAGCAGTTTGGGTCTTTAAAATATACACAAACAGAGCATCCGATTTGTTAAACAATTTCTCCAAAACCATTTGGGTGTTGCTGGTTGTCTTAAAGCACTCTTACCATTAACAATTATATGAAAAATATTTTGGGAATTGGAGATACTTTAGTATAATTGGGATTGATGCCTGAAATCAAATGAAGTAAAATACTGAAGATAAGGAAAGAAACAACAGCGTTTCGGTAGGCCTAGGGTTCCCCAGGTTTCCCAGAAACCCCAGTTGGAAGATTCTCTGAATCAGGAGGGAATGAGCAGGAAATCTAGAAAGTTACCAGAATTTTCAAACCCTAGTTAGGGCCCACACATGGTGTTGTCACACTCTGTTCACATTGCTTTAGGAACTCTGCCATTGCCCTGAGCTGAGCACATGCTACATGGGTGGACAGTAATTAAAGGAGCACATGCTACATGGGTGGACAGTAAATAACAGAGCACATGCTACATGGGTGGACAGTAAATAACAGAGCACATGCTACATGGGTGGACAGTAATTAACAGAGCACATGCTACATGGGTGGACAGTAATTAACAGAGCACATGCTACATGGGTGGACAGTAATTAACAGAGCACATGCTACATGGGTGGACAGTAATTAACAGAGCACATGTTCCATGGGTGGACAGTAAATAACAGAGCACATGTTCCATGGGTGGACAGTAATTAACAGAGCACATGTTCCATGGGTAGACAGTAAATAACAGAGCACATGTTCCATGGGTAGACAGTAAATAACAGAGCACATGTTCCATGGGAGGACAGTAATTAACAGAGCACATGTTCCATGGGTGGACAGTAAATAACAGAACACATGTTCCATGGGTGGACAGTAAATAACAGAGCACATGTTCCATGGGTAGACAGTAAATAACAGAGCACATGTTCCATGGGTGGACAGTAAATAACAGAGCACATGTTACATAGGTAGACAGTAATTAACAGAGCACATGTTCCATGGGTAGACAGTAAATAACAGAGCACATGTTCCATGGGTGGACAGTAAATAACAGAACACATGTTCCATGGGTGGACAGTAAATAACAGAGCACATGTTCCATGGGTAGACAGTAATTAACAGAGCACATATTACATGGGTAGACAGTAATTAACAGAGCACCATTGTGTTTCTGGTAGGAGGAGTAGTGCTCCCTTTTGGGCTGGGACTCTTGATGTTGGGTGTTACAGTCTCACCAGCCCACAGGCATCTCTGGACAGACTGTTCACAGTTTTTGAATGTGTATGTAAGAGTACACACTCAAAAACACAAATACATAAACGCACACACAAATGGCTAGCTAATTTTCCTCCCAACAAAGGGACACCCCCTAACTCCACTGAAATGTCAAACATGCTAATTGCTAACCCGTTAGCTAACATTATTACGACACCAATAATCACAAGACATTGATGTCTTGATCACAAGATAACACTGTTGAAGGTAACATATTTCTTAAATAACACGGGGTGTACGCTAGCATGTTTCAACAAGAAGGGCACTGTTGAAGTGGGTAACCCACAGCACAACATCAGGTGCAGTGAGATTGGATTAAAACGTCCTATATTAGTGACATACGTGATATTTTATCACTTCTTTTTTTTAACATACTATACTATCCTATGTCGTTTTTCAAACCAAAGCAACAAGGCTTCAAGTTTCTCAAAAGTATTATTGAATGTTGCAGACACACTCACAACCCAGTGACTGCACAGACATTCTCTGTCATTTGTTTACGAGCGACCACATCCGTCTGGTGGAAACACACACACACACACACACACACACACACACACACACACACACACACACACACACACACACACACACACACACACACACACACACACACACACACACACACACACACACACACACGCAGGCACCACCGTTCATTAAAACTGTTTACAGCTCCAATTTCCCTAAAAAAAAAGACGTCTCCTTTTGTTTTTATACAAGCTGGTGTCCAGACACGGCATCCTGTCAGAATATTTCACGTCTCCGCTAAAAGGTACAACAACAACAACACCAAAAAACAGGACTTTTCTGAGGGTCCATTGACATTCATGGGATCTTGCTCTGTCTTTGACTAAAATCAAACTTAAAACCTGTAGCAATCTGTTATAGGCCTACAAAGTAACGATTTAGAATGTTTTAAATGCCTGAAAGTCTTTGGGAAAGTAACGTAACAGTTAAAATCGATGAAAAGCTGTGCACAAATTGGTAGATAAAGAAATTATTTGGAATGGGTCAAAAAGTTGAAATAGTTGAGTACACCATGTATCCCGAGAAACAGGTTCAACATCCTTTACATCTACTGTCTTTATTTGATTTCTTTACCACTCTAAATCTAAATCTGCATTCGTCTCTATCTGTATTAGTCTGTATTCGTCTCTATCTGTATTAGTATGTATGTCTCTATCTGTATTAGTCTGTATTCATCTCTATCTGTATTAGTCTGTATTCATCTCTATCTGTACTCATCTTTATCTGTAATAGTCTGTATTCGTCTCTATCTGTATTCGTCTCTATCTGTATTCGTCTCTATCTGTATTCATATTTATCTGTATTAGTCTCAATCTGTATTAGTCTGTATTAGTCTCTAGCTGTATTAGTCTCTATCTGTAATAGTCTGTATTCGTCTCTATCTGTATTCATATTTATCTGTATTAGTCTCTATCTGTAATAGTCTGTATTCGTCTCTATCTGTATTCGTCTCTATCTGTATTAGTCTGTATTTGTCTCTATCTGTATTCGTCTGTATTCGTCTCTATCTGTATTTGTCTGTATTCGTCTCTATCTGTATTCGTCTATGTCTGTATTAGTCTGTATTCGTCTCTATCTGTATTTGTCTGTATTTGTCTCTATCTGTATTCGTCTGTATTCGTCTCTATCTGTATTCGTCTTTATCTGTATTAGTCTGTATTCGTCTCTATCTATATTAGTCTGTACTCGTCTCTATCTGTATTAGTCTGTATTCATCTCTATCTGTACTCATCTTTATCTGTAATAGTCTGTATTCGTCTCTATCTGTATTCATCTCCATCTGTAATAGTCTGTATTAGTCTCTAGCTGTATTAGTCTCTATCTGTAATAGTCTGTATTCGTCTCTATCTGTATACATATTTATCTGTATTCGTCTCTATCTGTATTAGTCTGTATCCGTCTCCATCTGTAATAGTCTGTATTAGTCTCTAGCTGTATTAGTCTCTATCTGTAATTGTCTGTATTCGTCTCTATCTGTATTAGTCTCTATCTGTAGTAGTCTGTATTATTCTGTGTTAGTCTCTATCTGTATTAGTCTGTGCTACTCTCTATATGTACTAGTCTCTATCTGTATTCGTCTATATCTATATTAGTCTGTGTTACTCTCTATCTGTATTAGTATGTATGTCTCTATCTGTATTAGTCTGTATTAGTCTCTATCTGTATTAGTCTGTATTAATCTCTGTCTGTTTATTTCCATCTAATTTCTCTATTTTCATCTGGTTGCATCTTTGTATATGTTGGTTTGTAAAAACAGAAATTTACTTGAAATTATGTTGATTCCTTAGTGGTGGAATAATAAACTAACAATATACTGCTTTTACACACCTTCACACACACACACACACACACACACACACACACACACACACACACACACACACACACACAATCCAGGAGGAAGTAAGACCATGTATATCCTGCATCACTCTTACTCCACCCATCATATTCTAGCTCTATATTACCTCACCTGCCCGGTTAATTCATTCTTCCTGTTGCTTCAACAGAACCTGTCTGTTTTTTTTTGGTGGCGATAGAATAAGTAACAGTAAACTAACCACAGTTTGTTATCTTCAACTATTGACTAATGTCATGTTATGTAATGCTGTATCTACAGTCTATTGGAATTTATTTCCATTGTAACAATGTCGAGCAGCTAGCAGCAGAGAACGCTTGACCTTGATTTAAAACAAAGATACAATGGAATGACGAATATTCTGACATTTCATTCTACATAATTTACACAGAATTCTGCAATTTTTTATTTTCTGTCAGAACAATTGTCTCAATAGATATTTGATATGTTGCTAATTTCAGCCTCAATGGTAAGTCATGAATTTGATCCCTTCTACTATTTAACAATTACAAACTGATTTAATCTGCGCAAGTTTCTATTTATTGTATCCAATGAAATTATGTAGTAAGATAAAAATGTCTCAGTCCTTTAACAAATAAGTGTTTATTTTCATCTAACATATTTCCGAATAAGAGGAAACAGCTTATTGTTCATTTTCCATATCATACAATCTTGTTGTCTGAATTTACTGTAATGTAAAGACATATTCCCTCTCAAATGAGGCCACAAAACATTATTGGAATACAACAAAACTCCTTTCTTCGTGTGATAAAAGTAAGTCAATTGCATGAGTCCATTTTTTAAAATCTATTTTGGAAAATGAAAATATTATAATATTTAAAACTCGAACAAATTACACATCTACAGTCTAAACAAACTTATAAAAGTATCTTCTGTTCATCACTAATATTGTTAAAAGTTGAAAAAACAAAAAGGTGATAAAACAATGTTATTCTTTCATTTAAGAACTCTTTTAAATGCTGTTTTTCAGTACAGTCATCTTTTCAGAAAGATTAAAGATAGATAAGTTAGATATCATTTAGTGATTTTGTTTTGATAGACATTTATTTCCGCAGCAATGAGTACTTAACTATAATAAAATCATAATGAATAAATACATGAATCATACATTCTATTTTATTCTATTTGACAAATTCAGTATGTGTGTGTGTGTGTGTGTGTGTTTGTGTGTGTGTGCGTGTGTGTGTTTGTGTGTGTCCAAGAGAGAGAAAGTGTGTTCTATAGAGTGAAAGTGTGTTCTATAGAGAGAAGGTGTGTTCTATAGAGTGAAAGTGTGTTATATAGAGTGAAAGTGTGTTCTATAGAGTGAAAGTGTGTTCTATAGAGTGAAAGTGTGTTCTATAGAGTGAAAGTGTGTTCTATAGAGAGAAGGTGTGTTCTATAGAGTGAAAGTGTGTTATATAGAGTGAAAGTGTGTTCTATAGAGAGAAAGTGTGTTCTATAGAGTGTGTGTGTTCTATAGAGTGAAAGTGTGTTATATAGAGTGAAAGTGTGTTATATAGAGAGAAAGTGTGTTCTATAGAGTGAAAGTGTGTTCTATAGAGTGAAAGTGTGTTCTATAGAGAGAAAGTGTGTTCTATAGAGAGAAAGTGTGTTCTATAGAGTGAAAGTGTGTTCTATAGAGTGAAAGTGTGTTCTATCGAGTGTGTGTGTGTTCTATCGAGTGTGTGTGTGTTCTATAGAGTGTGTGTGTGTTCTATAGAGTGTGTGTGTGTTCTATAGAGTGAAAGTGTGTTCTATAGGGAGAAAGTGTGTTCTATAGAGAGAAGGTGTGTTCTATAGAGTGAAACTGTGTTCTATAGAGTGTGTGTGTGTTCTATAGAGTGAAAGTGTGTTCTATAGAGAGAAGGTGTGTTCTATAGAGTGAAAGTGTGTTATATAGAGTGAAAGTGTGTTCTATAGAGAGAAAGTGTGTTCTATAGAGTGTGTGTGTTCTATAGAGTGAAAGTGTGTTATATAGAGTGAAAGTGTGTTCTATAGAGAGAAAGTGTGTTCTATAGAGTGAAAGTGTGTTCTATAGAGTGAAAGTGTGTTCTATAGAGAGAAAGTGTGTTCTATAGAGAAAGTGTGTTCTATAGAGTGAAAGTGTGTTCTATAGAGTGAAAGTGTGTTATATAGAGTGAAAGTGTGTTCTATAGAGAGAAAGTGTGTTCTATAGAGTGAAAGTGTGTTCTATAGAGTGAAAGTGTGTTCTATAGAGAGAAAGTGTGTTCTATAGAGTGAAAGTGTGTTCTATAGAGAGAAAGTGTGTTCTATAGAGTGAAAGTGTGTTCTATAGAGTGAAAGTGTGTTCTATAGAGTGGGGTCAACGTGTGAACCTGAGAGTCGTCGTCATAAGTATGAAGTTTCAAATCAATTTACACTACATGACCAAAAGTATGTGGACACCTGCTTGTTGTCCATAATCATGGGCATTAATATGGAGTTGGTCCCCCATCCCCTTGCTGCTATAACAGCCTCCGCTCTTCTGGGAACACTTTCCACTAGATGTTGGAACATTGCCGCGGGGACTTCAGCCACAAGAGCATTAGTGAGGTTGGGTACTGATGTTGGGCGATTAGGCCTGGCTCTCAGTCCGCGTCCCAATTCGTCCCAAACTTGTTCGATGGGGATCTTGACAGACTATTTCTGTATGGAGCTCGCTTTGTGCACTGGGGCATTGTCATTCTGAAACAGGAAAGTGACTTCCCCAAACTGTTGCCACAAAGTTGGAAGTACAGAATTGTCTAAAATGTAATTTTATTAAGTAGCGTTAAGAATTCCGTTCACTGGAACTAAGGCCCCTAGCCCGAACCATGAAAAACAGCCCCAGACCATTATTCCTCTTCCACCAAACTTTACAGTTGGTACTATGTATTCGGGCAGGTAGCATTCTCCTGGCATCCGCCAAACCCAGATTAGTTTGTCGGACAGTCAGATGGTGAAGCGTGATTTGTCATTCCAGAGAACACGTTTCCACTGCTCCAGAGTCCAATGGCTGCGAGCTTTACACCTCTCTAGCAGCCTGGCATTGCGCATGGTGATCTTAGGCTTGTGTGCGGCTGCTCGGCCATGGAAACTCATTTCATGAAGCTCCCAACTAACAATTTTTGTGCCGACGTTGCTTCCAGAGGCAGTTTGGAACTCGGTAGTGAGTGTTGCAACCGAGGACAGAGGATTTTCTCCACACTTCAGCACTGTGAGCTTGTGTGGTCTACCACTTTGCGGCTGATCCGTTGTTGCTCCTAGACATTTCCATTTCACAATAACAGCACTGACAGTTGACCGAGGAAGCTCTAGCAGGGCATAAATTTGATAAAATGACTTGTTGGAAAGGTGGTATTCTATGACGGTGCCACGTTGAAAGTCACTGAGCTCTTCAGTAAGGCCATTCTACTGCCAATGTTTGTCTATGGAGATTGCATGGCTGTTTGCTCGATGTTATACACCTGTCAGCAACGGTTGTGGCTGAAATAGACTAATTCTTGGCATACTGGAGAATAATGACGGTGCCGGAAAGGATGGCTGCCGTTTTACGGTCTTCTAACCAACTGTGCTATTTTTATATTTTTTTTCACAATGTTTGCAACTTATGACCGAAAAAGAGCTTCTGGGCATCAGAACAGCAATTTCTCACCTCAAACTTAACTTCCTGACTGATGTCTTGAGATGTTGCTTCAATATATCCACATAATTTTCCTGACTCATGATGCCATCTATTTTGTGAAGTGCACCAGTCCCTCTTGCAGCAAAGCACCCCCACAACATGATGCTGCCACCCCCAAGCTTCATGGTTGGGATGGTGTTATTCGGCTTGCAAGCCTCCCCTTTTTTTCTCCAAACATAATGATGGTCATTATGGCCAAACAGTTCTATTTTTGTTTCATCAGACCAGAGGACGTTTCTCCAAAAAGTATGATCTTTGTCCCCATGTGCAGTTGCAAACCGTAGTCTGGCTTTTTTATGCCGGTTTTGGAGCAGTGGCTTTTTCTTTGCTGAGCAGCCTTTTAGGTTATGTCGATGTAGGACTAGTTTTACTGTGGATATAGATACTTTTGTACCTGTTTCCTCCAGCATCTTCACATGGTTCTTTGCTGTTGTTCTGGGATTGATTTTCACTTATCCCCCAAAAGTATGTTCATCTCTAGGAGACAGAACACGTCTCCTTCCTGAGCAGTATGACGGCTGCGTGGTCCCATGGTGTTTATATTTGTACAGATGAACGTGATACTTTCAGGCATTTGGAAATTGCTCCCAAGGATGAACCAGACTTGTGGAGGTCTACAATTTCCTTTCTGAGGTCTTGGCTGATTTCTTTTGATTTTCCATGATGTCAAGCAAAGAGGCACTGAGTTTGAAGGTAGGCCTTGAAATACATCCACAGGTACACCTCCAATTGACTCAAATTATGTCAATTAGCCTATCAGAAGCTTCTAAAACCATAACATCATTTTCTGGAATTTTCCAAGCTGTTTAAAGGCACAGTCAACTTAGTGTATGTACACTTCTGACCCACTGAAATTGTGATACAGTGAATTATAAGTGAAATAATGTGTCTGTAAACAATTGTTGGAAAAATGACTTGTGTCATGCACAAAGTAGATGCCCTAACCCGGGATGAGTGTTTCAAGTTCCTTGGTGTCAACATCACCAATGATCTATCATGGTCCAAACACACCAAGACAGTCGTGAAGAGGTCACAACAACACCTTTCCCCCCCAGGAGACGGAAAAGATTTGGCATGGGTCCCAGGATCCTCAAAAGGTTCTACAGTTGCAAGGCAAGCGGTACCGGAGCACCAAGTCTAGATCCAAAGGGCTCCTTAAATGGCTTCTAACCCAAAGCCATAATACTGCTGAACAATTAATCAAATGGCCACCATGACTATTTACATCGACCCCCCACCCCCTCCTTTACACTGCTGCTATTAACTGTTTAATACCTACGCATTTCCTGAACTGCGTTGTTGGTTAAGGGTTTGTAATTAAGCATTTCACGGGAAAGTTCTACACCTGTTTTATTCAGTGCATGTGAATAATAAAATGTGATTAGATTTGATTTGTGTGTGCGAGCATGCGTGTGTGTGTGAAAGTCAAGAGTTTGTGTGTGTGTGTGAGTGTGTGTGTGTGTGTGTGTGTGTGTGTGTGTGTGTGTGTGTGTGTGTGTGTGTGTGTGTGTGTGTGTGTGTGTGTGTGTGTGTGTGTGTGTGTGTGTGTGTGTGTGTGTGTGTGTGTGTGTGTGTGTGAGAGAGAGACTTGGTGATGTCAGAGCAACCACAGAGACAGCACGGACAATGTGTGAAGTGTGTGTGTGTGTGTCAGACACCAGGCTCATAACACAGTGCTGTGACCAGCTCTAATAAGACAGAACACCAGGCTCATAACACAGTGCTGTGACTAGCTCTAATAAGACAGAACACCAGGCTCATAACGCAGTGCTGTGACCAGCTCTAATAAGATAGAACACCAGGCTCATAACACAGTGCTGTGACCAGCTCTAATAAGACAGAACACCAGGCTCATAACACAGTGCTGTGACCAGCTCTAATAAGATAGAACACCAGGCTCATAACACAGTGCTGTGACCAGCTCTAATAAGATAGAACACCAGGCTCATAACACAGTGCTGTGACCAGTTCTAATTAGATAGAACACCAGGCTCATAACACAGTGCTGTGACCTGCTCTAATAAGACAGAACACCAGGCTCATAACACAGTGCTGTGACCAGCTCTAATAAGATAGAACACCAGGCTCATAACACAGTGCTGTGACCAGCTCGGATAAAATTAAACATAGAGGTGTACCACTAGCCTCCCAGTCGCTGCCCATGAAAAACATCCCAACAGCATGATGCTGCCACAAGCATGCTTCACCATAGGAATGGTGTTGGCCAGGTGATGAGTGGTGCCTAGTTTCCTCCAGACGTGACGGTTGGCATTCAGGCTAAAGAGTTCAATCTTGGTTTCACCAGACCAGTGAATATTGTTTCTCATGGTCTGAGAGTCCTTTAGGTGCCTTTTGGCAAACTCCAAGCAGGCTGTCATGTGCTTTTTACTGAGGAGTGGCTTCCGTCTGGCCACTCTACCATAAAGGCCTGATTGGTGGAGTGCTGCAGAGATGGTTGTCCTTCTGGAAGGTTCTCCCATCTCCACAGAGGAACTCTGGAGCTCTGCCAGAGTGACCATCGGGTTCTTTGTCACCTCTCTGACCAAGGCACTTCTCCCCCGATTGCTCAGTTTGGCCGGGCATCCAGCTCTAGGAAGTCTTGGTGGTTCCAAACTTTTTCCATTTAAGAAGGATGGAGGCCACTGTGTTCTTGGGGACCTTCAATGCTGCAGAAATGTGTTGGTACCCATCAAGTTGTAGAAACAGCTCAAGGATGATAAATGGGAACAGGATGCACCTGAGCTAAATTCTCAAGTCTCATAGCAAAACGTCTGAATACTAATGTAAATAAGGTATTTCTGTTTTTATTTGTAAAAATTAGCATAAAAAAATCAAAAAAACTGTTTTCGCTTTGTAATTATGGGCTATTGTGTGTTGATTGATGAGGGGAAAAAATATTTAATCAATTTTAGAATAAGGCTGTAACGTAGCAAAATATTGAAAAAGTGAAGGGGTCTGAATAGTTTCCAAATGTACTGTATGCATGGATAAGATGCATCTACGTGACATATTTAGTGGAGCAAAGTGTGTCGTGGACAAGGTGTAGTGTGAAGTTAAGTGTCCTGTCATGATAACTAGTCACAAAATCTACAGCAGGATATGAGACATGACACTCCCAAGGTGTTCATTTGGGTAGTGTTTTATTAGGGAACAGTATGGAAAATGTTTGGAAACTTTAAGCAACGGAAAACAAAAAATGTGCGTTTGTTATTGGACAAATCCAGGGGTGTTATTCACTAGGAACCAAACGGAACCAACATTTTTCCAATAGAAACTGTAGTTTTCCTTGCAAAACAATTTCCGTTGCAAAACATTTTGCTACGGTGTATTACTCTTGAATACACACCAGGTAGTCCCTGCTGCGTTTCAGTACACTTTCTTCCATTTGGTGCCTAATGACCACAGCCAAGGTTCAGTGTAGGTTGGCCACATACAGGAAGGGAATGAGTCCTTTCATATCTAATCAATCAGGTGACAGTGTAACAGGGATAGTCTGGGCTGCCCGTGCTGTATTGTAAGAGTACAAGAAACAACCATTTGAACATAGTTGAATACTGGATAGCAGCCAGCCAACACAGTTGTACTACACAGGGTTGGAACCTACACTGTGGAATCATTTAAAGTACGTTAAGTTCCAAGGTATGGGACAGAAGAAATAAAATGACTTCTGTTTGGGCCTTTCAGGGCGGCAACATTTGAGGGAAAGTGCTTAATATAGTTGGACCCTTTGTAAGTATTTGAAATGTTGGAAGAGGAGGGACAGTAGGGCGTCATAGCGTCATTTAGTGAGTCATTCAATTTAGGACGTCACTCAGGACTCCCTCTTACAAGAGAAAAGATACAAAATATATAGAGGGATTGACAGACAGAATGAGAAGGAGAAAGAAATGGGGAGAAAAGAACAAAAGACAGAGAAAGAAAGAATGAGAGACTGAAAGAGAGTGAAAGAGAGAATGAGAGACTGAAAGAGAGTGAATGAGAGACTGAAAGAGAGTGCAAGAGAGAATGAGACAGTGACAAAGAATGAGAGAGCATGAGAGACTGAAAGAGAGTGAAAGAGAGAATGAGACAGTGACAGAGAACGAGAGAGCATGAGAGACTGAAAGAAAGTGAGAGAGAGAATGAGAGACTGAAAGAGAGTGAGAGAGAGAATGAGACAGTGAAAGAATGAGAGAGAACGAGACAGTGAAAGGGAATGAGAGAGAATGAGAGACTGAAAGAGAGTGAAAGAGAATGAGACAGTGAAAAAGAATGAGAGAGAGAATGAGACTGAAAGAGAGTGAGAGAGAATGAGACACGGAAAGAGTGAGAGAGAGAACGAGAGTGAAAGAGAGTGAGAGAGAGAATGAGACAGTGAAAGAGACTGAGAGAAAGAGAGAACGAGAGTGAAAGAAATTGAGAGAGAGAATGAGACAGTGAAAGAGACTGAGAGAAAGAGAGAATGAGAGACTGAAAGAGAGAATGAGACTGAAAGAGAGTGAGAGAGAATGAGACACGGAAAGAGTGAGAGAGAGAACGAGAGTGAGAGAGTGAGCGAGAGAATGAGACAGTGAAAGAGACTGAGAGAAAGAGAGAATGAGAGACTGAAAGAGAGTGAGAGAGATAACGAGACAGTGACAGAGTGAGAGAGAGAACAAGACAGTGATGGAGAAAGAAAAGGTGAGAGTGAGAGAAAGAGAGGAGGACAGATAGAGAACGACAGACAAAAAGAGAGGGAGGAAGGGGAGAAAGGGAGAGAAAACAGGGTGAGAAGTTACAGCAACACAAAGAGAAACAACTTGTAACCAGTTCTAATTAGATTGAACACCAGGCTCATAACACAGTGCTGTGACCAGCTCTAATAAGACAGAACACCAGGCTCATAACACAGTGCTGTGACCAGCTCTAATAAGATAGAACACCATGCTCATAACACAGTGCTGTGACCAGCTCTAATAAGACAGAACACCAGGCTCATAACACAGTGCTGTAGGTTCATTAATGTATCAATATATACACCTGTAGTACAGTGAAAATAATCATACCGTTATCATGAGACGACTGTTATCATGAGACTGGCTATCATCACGAGACTGGCTGTTATCATGAGATGACTGTTATCATGAGACTGGCTGTTATCATAAGACTGGCTGATATCATGAGACTGGCTATAATCATGAGACTGGCTGTTATCCTACTGAGGAGTGGCTGTTATCATGAGACTGGCTATAATCATGAGACTGGCTGTTATCATGAGACTGGCTATAATCATGAGACTGGCTGTTATCATGAGACGGGCTATAATCATGAGACTGGCTGTTATCATGAGACTGGCTATAATCACGAGACTGGATATAATCATGCGACTGGCTGTTATCATGAGACTGGCTATAATCATGAGACTGGCTTTTATCATGAGACTGGCTATAATCATGAGACTGGCTATAATCATGAGACTGGCTATTATCATGAGACTGGCTATTATCATGAGACTGGATATAATCATGAGACTGGCTATAATCATGAGACTGGCTGTTATCATGAGACTGGCTATAATCATGAGACTGGCTTTTATCATGAGACTGGCTATAATCATGAGACTGGCTATAATCACGAGACTGACTGTTATAATGAGACTGGCTTTTATCATGAGACTGGCTATAATCATGAGACTGGCTGTTATCATGAGACTGGCTATAATCACGAGACTGCCTATAATCATGAGACTGGCTGTTATCATGAGACTGGCTATAATCATGAGACTGGCTGTCATCATAAGACTGGCTATTATCACGAGACTGACTGTTATCATGAGACTGGCTGTTATCATAAGACTGGCTGATATCATGAGACTGGCTATAATCATGAGACTGGCTGTTATCCTACTGAGGAGTGGCTGTTATCATGAGACTGGCTATAATCATGAGACTGGCTGTTATCATGAGACTGGCTATAATCATGAGACTGGCTGTTATCATGAGACGGGCTATAATCATGAGACTGGCTGTTATCATGAGACTGGCTATAATCACGAGACTGGATATAATCATGCGACTGGCTGTTATCATGAGACTGGCTATAATCATGAGACTGGCTTTTATCATGAGACTGGCTATAATCATGAGACTGGCTATAATCATGAGACTGGCTATTATCATGAGACTGGCTATTATCATGAGACTGGATATAATCATGAGACTGGCTGTTATCATGAGACTGGCTATAATCATGAGACTGGCTGTTATCATGAGACTGGCTATAATCATGAGACTGGCTTTTATCATGAGACTGGCTATAATCATGAGACTGGCTATAATCACGAGACTGACTGTTATAATGAGACTGGCTTTTATCATGAGACTGGCTATAATCATGAGACTGGCTGTTATCATGAGACTGGCTATAATCACGAGACTGCCTATAATCATGAGACTGGCTGTTATCATGAGACTGGCTATAATCATGAGACTGGCTGTTATCATGATACTTGCTATAATCATGAGACTGGCTGTTATCATAAGACTGGATATTATCACGAGACTGACTGTTATCATGAGACTGACTGTTATCATAAGACTGGCTTTTATCATGAGACTGGCTATAATCATGAGACTGGCTGTTATCATGAGACTGGCTATAATCCTGAGACTGGTTATAATCATGAGACTGGCTATAATCATGAGACTGACTGTTATCATGAGACTGACTGTTATCATAAGACTGGCTTTCATCAGGAGACTGGCTATAATCATGAGACCGGCTATAATCATGAGACTGGCTGTTATCATGAGACTGGCTATTATCATGAGACTGGATATAATCATGAGACTGGCTGTTATCATGAGACTGGCTATAATCATGAGACTGGCTGTTATCATGAGACTGGCTATAATCATGAGACTGGCTGTTATCATGAGACTGGCTATAATCATGAGACTGGCTGTTATCATGAGACTGGCTATAATCATGAGACTGGCTATTATCATGAGACTGGCTATAATCATGAGGTAACAGTGAGTAGACAGGAACATGAATATGCATTTGAAAATTAACAATGAATGTGAACAACCATTTACACAGGACCATAAAGAGGAACAGTTTGCACAAAGAGAGGCCATTGCCTCAGCTCAGCATAAGACAGACATGAATTGGGCCATGAGCTTCTGATTAGATTCCCATTGTGACTCTCCAGAGAACAAACACCGTACAGTGCCATCGAAAAGTACTCAGATCCCTCGACTTTTCCCACATTTTGTTACGTTACAGCCTTATTCTAAAATGTATTAAATTATTAAAAAACATCCTCAGTAATCTACACACAATACCCCATAGCAGTAATTTCAGAAGGCGACAGTCCGGTTCATGCCAGGGCGACAGGTGAGGTGAGTAGAATGGGCCCACTGAAGAACTTCAGAGCGAACTGAATCTGGAACAAACAGAGCCTTTCTAGGACCGTTACCTGGGTTAGGCTCGTTCTGCTGAGCCTGGCGAATACAGGACTCGATCTCCCAGGAGACAGCGGGCAATGATGCAGGTGGATGGCATAATGGTCTCTGTGTCGGAACCTGTGTTGTCAACGGGGAAACTGAAGGGAGAGGGCGTCAGGCTTGTTATTCTTCGATCCGAGGCGATAAGTGAGTGTGAAGTTGAATATTCCAAAGAACATGGCCCACCTGGTCTGCCAGGAGTTCAGACGTCTGGATGTAGGATGGTCCGTCCACACGATGAAGGGGAGAACCGAGCCCTCCGACCAGGAACGCCGCGCTTCAAGAGCCAGCTTCACAGCCAGAAGTTCCCGGTTACCTATGACAACATTTATTTCTGCAGGTGAGAGCTTGTTGGACAAGAAAGCACATGGGTGGAGCTTCACATCACAGGGGGAACGTTGAGACAGAACAGCACCTACCCCAGTGTCGAAGGCGTCCACATCGACGACAAACTGGAGTTCTGGGTCTGGCTGGGTGAGGATCAGAGCGGAAGTGAAGCGACGCTTCAATCCCCGGAACGCTGCCACTGCCTCAGGGGACCAGTGGAATGAAGGTGGAGGTGAGAGGGGCTGCCAAATGGCTGTAGTCGCGGATGAAACATCTGTAAAAATTGGCAAACCCCAGGAAACGCTGTACCTGCTTCAGATTCGAGGACACAGGCGACTGCCCTGGCCTTGGCAGGGTCCATCCGTAACTGTCCTTGTGAAATTATGTAACACATAGACAAAAAATTGTCCAATCACATCCCTCAGAACGTCATTAACCAGGCTCTGCAAAACAGCAGGAGCATTAGTGAGACCAAACGGCATGGCCAAATACTCAGTGTCCAAGTGGTGTGTTGAATGCCGTTTTCTACTCGTCCCCCTCTCTAAATGCGGACAAGGTGGTAGGCATTCCGGAGGTCCAGTTTAGTGAACACCGTGGCACCATGGAGGGGGGCAAAAGCAGAACTGATTAGTGGCAAGGGGTACTTGTAACTAACAGTGATACTATTCAGCCAACGGAAGTCTATGCACGGCTCAGTGACCCATCTTTTATTTGACAAAGAAAAAACCAGCCCCTCCCGGAGAGAAAGTAGGCCAGTTCTGCAGCCAGGGAATCATGGATGCACTCTTCCATAGTCTCCTGCTCGGGGTCGAGAGAGGTTAAACAACCGGCTACAGGGGAAAGGAGCTTCAGGCTGGAGGTCAATAGCGCAGTCATACGGCCGATGAGGCGGCAGAGAGCCAGGGTGTGGTGCTTGCTGAACACAAGAGCTAGATCGTGATACTCTGGAGGAACTGATGACAGGTCCGGGGGTTCTGGAATGGACTGGGGCACAGACAAGGCATGGGGAAGGGCAGAATGTAGACAATTAGAGTGACAAAATGTACTCCAGGTGGTGACCTTTCCAGAGGGCTAGTCAATCTGTGGGTTGTGCAGATTGAACCAAGGATGGCCAAGAACCAGGGGAAATCTAGGGCAGTCGATTATGTGGAGACTGATCCTTTCCTGGTGATTCCCAGAGAGACGCAGGATGACCGGCACGGTTCTCTCACTGACATGGGCGAGGAGCTGTCCATTGAGAGCGTTGGCATCGATGGGTGAATCGAGTGGAACAGTGTCCAGACCCAACTGGGTAACAACACCTCGGTCCAGGAAACTCTCATCGGCACCCAAGTCGATGATGGCAGGTAGAGAAAAGGCCTGGCTTTGCCATACAAGAGGGCCGTCTTGCAAGGGTCTGGAGGAAGATGAACCGGCGCTTGGCTCAACAGTATATCCCCCACAGCCATGGCCCAAGAAAGCGCTGCTCCACAGAGGCTGCCAATCAGGAAGGAATCTTGGCCCGTTTGATAGTTATAAGCGTAGGGCTGTTGTTCGTATACCAGCGAACATTGTAACAAAAAGGCTCTGCAAGCTCAAAGGTTGCCGTCGTAACGCTCAGGGGCCGGAAGGAATGGCTCACAGAGCAGAGGAGGCAAACTAGGGTCTGGTTGTGAGCTCTGGGCAAAGGGTCGGCCCTGTAGGTCAGACAGGCTCTGTGAAAACTCCTTGATGTGCTCCAGAAGGGTTTTCAGGGCTTGGTCATGTTGCTCGAGCAGGGAGTCTTGACCGGCGAGGGTTTGGTGGAGAGGATCTGAGTCTGCTGGGTTCATGTCTTTAGCCAGATCGTACTGTCGCGCGGAGCGGAACAGGTGAACCCAAGAGCAGACTCAGACGAGGAGACTGGGTTGAGGTAACCAATGTATTTATTGAAACACGGGGGGGAAGATTGAGTGCAGGCCAGGGGAAGCTCGGGCGGGTTGCTGGAAACCAGGTGCGGAATCTGAGGCGGTAGCGAAAGGTGGGGGGACAGGGTAAGCAGATCCGGAGGAGAATCTAAGGGAGTGTAGAGTGGGGAATCCAGGACAAAGTAGCAGGACTGACGAGAAGTCAGACTGGAGACAGGGACCAGAGTCAGAGCGGGCATAACTGTAGCGGAGCGGAAAACAGCGTTGAGCAAGGGAAACCAGGAACAACAGGAACAAACGGCTAGAACCATGGACTGACTGGACAGAGATTATGATCTGGCAGTGTGGAAGTGGCAGGACTGAGTATTCGAAGAGGTCTTGATTATGGAACAGGTTGCAGCTGGTGGGAATCTGCTCTGACTCCAGCACACCTGTCTCCGCCCACACAATCACACACACACACACACACACAGAGAGGGAGAGGGAGAGGGAGAGAGAGAGCACTAGGGGAGTGGTGGCAGATCAAGGAGACACCGGGTGAGCACTAGAGGGTGTGGCAGGAGCAGATGTGACAGTACTACAATATTTAATGATTGTACGAACAACTACACAGTGAAACTACTTGTATCTTGTGTGTGGGGGACTTAAATGAATGTTCCTATGGTATTTCATGATACATTTGTTATTTGAACCAATGATTCTGCAAGTGCAAGGTTTCTTTGAAGATATGAATGTACAATGCAATGTTTTGAACATTGGACAGCTGTGTTACAAGTGAGGACTGTTTTGAGTTTTGCGCCTAGAATTTTGAAAAATGACCACAAGGTTCTGAAATTAGTGCCAAAGTGACTGTAAAAAACTGTAAGTAGCTGGTCCTTTTCGGTTCATTGAGAAATCATTGAAAATATAATACTAAATTATTTAATTGGAATTTAAGTTTACTTTCTGAATTGACTGATTTCAATTTTGAGGACCCCAATCCTGGTGTGTGTGTGTGTGTGTGTGTGTGTGTGTGTGTGTGTGTGTGTGTGTGTGTGTGTGTGTGTGTGTGTGTGTGTGTGCGTGCGTGCGTGCGTGTGTGTGTGTGTGTGTGTGTGTGTGTGTGCGTGTTTCTGTGTGCTTCCATCATGTGTGTGTGTGTCTGTGTGTGTCTGTCTGTGTGTGTGTGTGTGTGTGTGTGTGTGTGTGTGTGTGTGTGTGTGTGTGTGTGTGTGTGTGTGTGTGTGTGTGTGTGTGTGTGTGTGTGTGTGTGTGTGTGTGTGTGTCTGCGTGTGTGTTTGTGTGTGTGTGTGTCTGCGTGTGTGTTTGTGTGTGTGTGTGTGTGTGTGTCTGCGTGTGTCCACCAGCCTTATGTTCGTATATGAGCAGAACACTTTTCCCTTAAAAATAAACAAAGACATTTGAAATGAGAGAAAAAAGCTTTGTGATGATATGAGTCACGACAGAAGTGAGTGATGACGTTCTTCCATTCAAGAAAATAGTCCCCGTTCTTATCTCTGTTTAGAGGGCCAGACAGTCCCCTTACCCCTTTAGGCATACAAATCAGGCATCTTGAGGACATAAACAGGAATTTCTAGATGTTGAGTCCTATACAGTTGTATATGTAGAAAGTGGTCCTTTATGTCATAGATAGAAAATGCTACAGTACATGAACTGATTAATTCAAGAACATTTTTAGAAATTGTTTTTTTCCTACATGTTCTGGTTTATTGTGGTAAAGGTCAAAAGAAAACTACGGAGGCATATTTTTTGTGAGTGAAGTTTTGTAAAGGTTTGTATATTGTCAGCTCAGGGATTCAATCCAACAACCTTTCGGTTACTGATCCAAAACTCTAACCACGAGGCTACCTGGCTTACCTGCTGCCCCAGTTTAAAACAGATCAAATGTCAAGGTTGTGTCACTGGCCTTTGACCCCATAATGTCAAAGTGGAATTGTGTTTTTAGAAATGTTTACAAATGAATTAAAAATGATAAACTGAAATGTCTTGAGTCAATAAGTATTCAACCCATTTGTTATAGCAAGCCTAAATAAGTTCAGGATTAGACAATTGCTTAACAAATTTCATAAGTTGCATGTACTCACTCTGTGTTCAATAATTGTGTTTAAGATGACTACCTCATCTCTGTACCTCACACATACAATTATCTGTAAGGTCCCTCAGTCGAGCAGTAAATTTCAAACACAGATTCAACCACAAAGACCAGGGTGGTTTTCCAATGCCTCGCAAAGAAGGGCACCTATTGGTAGATGAGAAGAAAAAAATATCCCTTACACGTTGGATTGTATATCAACACACCCAGTCACTACGAAGATACTACAAAGATACAGGCATCCTTCCTGACTCAATTGCTGGAGAGGAAGGAAACCGCTCAGGGATTACACCATGAAGCCAATGGTGACTTTAAAGCAGTTAGTATAATGGCTGTGATAGGAGAAACGGATGGATCAACAACATTGTAGTTACTCCACAATACCTTAACTTAAATTACAGAGTGAAAAGAAGGAAGCCTGTACAGAATACAAATATTCCAAAACATGCATCCTGTTTGCAATAAAGTAATACTGCAAAAAATGTGGCAAAGAAAATAACTTTATGTCCTGAATACAAAGCGTTATGTTTGGGGCAAATCCAACACAATACATCACTGAGTACCACTCTTCATATTTTCAAGCATGGTGGTGGCTGCATCTAATGGAATAGAGTACAATCAAAATCCTAAAATAAATTCTGGTTCAGTCAGCTTTCCAACAAACACTGGGAGAGAAATTCACCTTTCAGCAGGACAATAACCTAAAACGCAAGACCAAATAAACACTGGAGTTGCATACCAAGACGGCATTGAATGTTCCTACGTGACTTAGTTACGGTTTTGACTTAAATCGTCTTGAAAATCTATGGCAAGACTTGAAAATGGCTGTCTAGCAATTATCAACAACCAACTTGACAAGCTTGAAGAATTTTTAAAAGAATAATGTGCAAATATTGTACAATCCAGGTGGGCAAAACTCTTAGTCTTACCCAGAACTACTCACAGATGTAATCACTGCCAAAGGTGATTCTAACATGTACAGACTCAGGGGTGTGAATACTTCTGTCAATTAGATATTTCCAGATTTTCCTTTTCAATACATTTGCTACAATTTCTAAAAACATGTTTTCACTTTGTCATTATGGGGTATTGTGTGTAGATGGGTGAGATATATATATTTTTAATCCATTTTGAATTTACGTGCTACATGTTTACATGCTAGTCATTTACCAGACTCTCTTATCCAGAGCAGCCTTACAGGCTGTAACACAACAAAATGTGGCATAAGTCAAGGGGTTTGAACACTTTCTGAAGGCGCAGTACATATTGTTTCCTGTTTCCTAAAACCATACATACTGTTTCCTGTTTCCTAAAACCATACATACTGTATCCTGTTTCCTAAAACCATACATACTGTTTCCTAAAACCATACATACTGTTTCCTGTTTCCTAAAACCATATATACTATAACCTGTTTCCTAAAGCCATACATACTGTTTCCTGTTTCCTAAAAACATACATACTGTTTCCTTAAACTACACATATCTCACAGAGGCAATAGAAAATGCACCCAGAATGAGAAATACTGTACACTGTAACAAATTGCTGTAAAAAAAAGGAGCAATATATTATGCAATTGCCGTATATTTACAGCAGCATACTGTGAATTATGGTGCATTGTGGGAAAATGCTGTGGGCGGCATTGTAAAAGGCTATATTTGTTGCACCCGTTGTGCCCCACAGAATACATTACCATACTTTTTTTGTTTATATATATTTGTCCTGTAAATGTACAGTATTTGGCTACTGCTCTGGCAGTAATTTACTGCAATTCATTACCACCCCACAGAATACAGTACCATACTGTATTTTTGGAATCTGAAAAAACCTTTTCCTGTAAATCTACAGTAATTTGCTGGCTACTGTGCTGCCTGTCATTTACTGTAATTCAGTACTACCCCCATAGAATACAGTAAATTCCTGTAATTTTGGAGCGCCAAAAACCTTTTGTGGGTGCATGGTATTGTCGTGGCTCATTAACACATTTTGAGGCATGCCTTGTAAAAGGCTATACTGGTTATATTAGGTGATATGTGGTAGTGGTTCCCTAACAATTAAATGTATATACAGAACAGATCAGAGTGGCAGCAAGTCTTTGAGTTTTTAGCCATGTACTTTTGATATTTTCGGATGCTTTTGTTTAGGCCTCTAGACGTGTAGGTGATACAAATGCCAAATATTCTGAAATATACTGTAATATACAAATACCAGGCAGCCAACCTGCTTGCACTAGTCCTATGTAATTACAGTGAAATACCAACATGACTTCAGTAGCATTTACTTTAAATGAGTGTAGTAAGCTAATTTTACAATATTGTACTATGTCATTGCCCAGCATTTTACAGTACCTTACAGGAAGCTGGTGGCATGTTGCTGTAAATTTTACAGTAATGTAATTTACACTAGCCAGAGACAGGAAAAGAAACATATAAAAGGTATTTAGTTACAAATACAAGTCATTTTGAAGACCATTGTATGTTCAACTACAACAACATTCCCAGTAGCGGTCACATAAACGTTTTCCTTGCTGTGACTGTGAAATGTGTGTTTTTTATCAACCTGAATGCACAGGACTGACTGTAAGTCGCTCTGTACAAGAGCATTTGCTAAATGACCCCAAAAAATTAATGTGAAAAATTAAACTGTTACAAAATAGGCTACATGAATTGTAGTTCAGGCCAGTTAAATATAAATTACAAACTAGTTATTGAAAGTATCCTGCAAACAGTTTACTAACTACGGTGCTTAAGACCTACATCAAATACATGTGACAGAAATACTGCCGTTGTTGGCACTAGTTACCGGCACTGTACACCTGCATCAGTTTACCAACCACTGTGCTTCCAGTAAATGCACTGTAAATTCTAGAAATACAGCATGTTACTGTAATCAGGTGTTCCAGTAATATGCTGTAAATTTGTGTTACATTTAAGGTCCTGTAAATCTACAGTAATTTACTGGCTTTTTGTGCTGCCAGTAATTGACTGTAAAAATGACAGGAAATGTTTTACGGTGTAGTCATAAAAATCTCACTATTACCTTGTATATTATGAAGGACACCTTGAAAAGCCATGTCCAGAGAGACACAGGTTATACCACTAATTCACAGCATTCCAGACCTAAACTTGACTAGTTTTAGTAAACAATCCCAGCGGGAATAATTTGTCATGTGACGTCACGGCTCTGCTCATGGATCCCTCATTAGCCCTCCTTCCACTGCTTATTTCCGGGTTATTCACTAATTGCAGAAAATATGACATAATAGGTCTATGAACGTTGTTTGGTACTAGCTCAGAGATATAGATTTTGTTTCCATGATTTATAACACATTAGTAACACATTAACCACCAAAACATCTTTCAGAATCTGTGTTTTTGTTTTTGTCGCACTGCTTTACTTTATCTTGGCACGGTCGCAGTTGTAAATGAGAACTTGTTCTCAACTGGTCTACCTGGTTAAATAAAGGTTAAATAAATACAAAATGACAGACAGGCCCGTTTGTTAACTACACTATATGTATGCCTACACCAGACGTTCTCACACGCTATCACAGATCAGTAAAATAAGGCATAGCCTAGACACCCTTCACACACATGCACGGATGACACCATGGGCTTAAATATACACATGGACGGTGTCAAACCTCGACAAAGAACAATTGTATTTGTTGTATCTTAAATCTAAAAAGTTATTCATGTTTAATGACATTACGTGTCCATAGCCTATATGTATAACAAAGGACTGCGATGATTTACCATTGTTTAACATTCATTGACGGTCAACTTCTGTTCACGTGATAACGCCCCGACAAAATGCTATTTCAAAGGGAAGTGATTTTCTGATGTCATCGTTCTAGTGGCCTCTGTCATAGCCTCTGTTAACACTCTCGGGTTAGCTGTTACCTTGCGCTGAACACGAGAACAGACAAAGAGGTGGTGATTTTAATGGTCCAGGGGTGATAGGCCTATAGGCTGGCTACCTTTCTCAATGGAGATGATGAAATCCCAAGAGAGTCGACGTTTCTGGCCAGGGTGTAACATGGCGTAGGGAACGAACGCCAGAACCCTTCTTCGTCAAGTCAGGCTCTCACCTACAGAAAACGGAAAAACAGTCGTATCATTAGTTCTGTTAGATTGATAGAGCATTGTCATTGAAATATAAAACAACTGAGTGGAAGAGGGTAGTCCCGTGCGCACAAATACAGAGGCTTTGAAAGAATGTGGAGATTGCATGAAGGCCATACGTCAACAATGCACATGCAGTGAAACGTCTTAAATTCACACTAATTTAGTGACTGCTTCGAGAGATTCTAAAACAGGTAAACGTTGCCTTGGCTGTTTCCTACATATAGCTCAAATATTTTCCGAGACAGTTTAACAATTATTAGAGAACACAGATATGCCTAGTTAGGCCATGGCTACTCAATGCATCGCTGTCTATCCATATTGCTCCACGCACACAAACTACAAAACATGACGTTTATATTTAGCCAATGGTATTGGCATTTAATGCATGCAGTGGCGTTCAAATACCAAAATAGTAATTAGGAAGTATGTAGGCTACCTATCCGAAATGCACATTACAACAACTATACAACACCATGAAAAACAGTGGTTGTGTGTCCAATAAGAGACAACCAACTCTGGTTTGATCAAGGTTGGTTCAAAGCAAGAAGTTGACTTTTATCTCAGTAGCAAAATCTCCACTGTCAAGTGTAAACTATTGTTTTTATCTCAGTAGGACAATCTCTACTGTCAAGTGTAAACTATTGTTTTATCTCAGTAGGACAATATCTACTGTCAAGTGTAAACTATTGTTTTATCGCAGTAGGAAAATCTCCACTGTCAAGTGTAAACTATTGTTATATCTCAGTAGGACTATCTCCACTGTCAAGTGTAAACTATTGTTTTATCTCAGTAGGACAATATCCACTGTCAAGTGTAAACTATTGTTTTATCTCAGTAGGACAATCTCTACTGTCAAGTGTAAACTATTGTTTTATCTCAGTAGGACAATATCCACTGTCAAGTGTAAACTATTGTTTTATCTCAGTAGGACAATATCCACTGTCAAGTGTAAACTATTGTTTTTATCTCAGTAGGACAATCTCTACTGTCAAGTGTAAACTATTGTTTTTGTCTCAGTAGGACAATCTCTACTGTCAAGTGTAAACTATTGTTTTTATCCCAGTAGGACAATATCTACTGTCAAGTGTAAACTATTGTTTTATCTCAGTAGGACAATATCTACTGTCAAATGTAAACTATTGTTTTATCTCAGTAGGACAATATCCACTGTCAAGTGTAAACTATTGTTTTATCTCAGTAGGACAATATCCACTGTCAAGTGTAAACTATTGTTTTATCTCAGTAGGACTATCTCTACTGTCAAGTGTAAACTATTGTTTTATCTCAGTAGGACAATATCCACTGTCAAGTGTAAACTATTGTATGCTCTTTATATGCGTACACTACTGTCTCAAATACTTTTCACCATAAGAAAACAAACCTATGCCAAGAGCTAGCCAAATAAAGGCTCGAGCATGGGTGGCATGAAGCCCCATTTATGTTTATTTAGTGACTAACTTGAGCTGCAGATTGACAGAGTGTGACGGCACTGAAATAGGGCCGAGGAAGAACAGAGTGTCGTCAGATTGGTGAACATGTGACACTGTCCATGGTACTGAACGGGAGTGCCACTGGTGAGTTCGTTGTTTCTTTCTCATAATAAATAGGAAAACAACCTTTGACCTCTCGGGATAATTCCCACATTTTATACATTATAAAGTTACACTCGAAGCTTCAGTTGAGTTTGTATGCATGTTGTTACAAGTCTTGTCATTTGACGAGGCCAAGGATATGTGGTGTCATTCACCGCAGACTAGAAGTAGGCCTATTGATATGAGTTCTGGATGTCTTGCAATGCCATTACATCATTCTTATAAATAGCCAACACTTGACTGTACGGATTAGTAGCAAACTATTTTGAATGAAACAATTAAATACTATTCCCACATTCATGTAATTGCCCCTGAAACGGTTGAGCTGAGGCATAATGGTCGGGGAAACCCTAGACTCAGGGAGAATAGAGTATAATAAATCTTCCGGTGTATGCTTTTTAACTTTGTTTTTCGGGTGTAAATTGAGTTGTGTCATTATAGCAGTATTTTACTCTATCGAACTGGACAAGGAGTAAAAAACTGCGAGTTTTGTTTTCATGGTTTTGCGCATGTGCACAAGTGTGATGCATGGGAAAGATGCTCCATGCTGTTGGAAGTAAATTTGAGGAATGTGTCGGAGTTTGTCAACTGATCAATCAATTCAAATTGGGCTTCCACGTTAACTTATATGGCCCACAGATGTAAGGATGTGCTCCATGCTTTAGGCTTGATGAAAGGGGCAGCGGCGGGCGATGCTCGAGGGGGAATAGGCTACATATCAAAATATTGGGGGGAAACACGCGTATGTGTGTGTGTGTGTGTGTGTGTGTGTGTGTGTGTGTGTGTGTGTGTGTGTGTGTGTGTGTGTGAAAGAGAGAAAGAGTCGGCAGGGTGAAATAAAAAAACATCTCAGTCTATCCGCTCATATTAGAGCACGGCTGCACACAGCACAGCTCTTTCTCTCTCTCTCTCTCTCTCTCTCACACACACACACACACACACACACACACACTCTCTCTCTCTCTCTCTCTCTATCGCTGCACGGTCACTATTGTGAGGCAGCAATAGTATAGTTAATAGTGCACTATAATGAATAGGGTATCATTCGGGATGCCGCAGCCTTATTTCTCAGCAGGGCGTTCTGCGTACCACTGAGGGGACTATAGTATGTACTGATGGTGTGGATCTGGGGGGTGTGGTGCTATGAACTGATTGACATCACATTACTCCAAGTTGAGTCAAAAACATTTTCAGAAACTCTGGAGCTGAGAAATCTTTTAAGTATCCCCGGGTTGGGAGGCACACCGAAGTTTGGAAATGGGACCTTAGGCTAACGATAAAATCAAATAACAAACCAAGTACAATTAACACGTAACAATTATATAAAGTAGGCCCACTAACAATGATAACAATAATCCGAATAAAAATAAGTATGAACATAATATGAACAATAATTATAGCAACAAAAAAATGATCATGTGAAAAAGCAAAAGCGGGGAAAAAAGAGACTAAAAATAGATTTTGTTGAAAAAAAATTCACGAAGCGTGCTTGCAAGACGTCTTGCGATGTGACTCGGCGAATGCGCCCTCCGCCAATGCTTTTTGGGGTAAGGGCTTCCCAGCTTGATAGTTATGTACAGCAAGCCCAGACCGCAAAAAGATTCGCGAAGGACAGATCAGATCGGCTTCTGTCTCTACATCCTGTCGAGAGTCCGTGAGTCTTAAGCAAGCGACATCAAAAAAGGTCGCTTCCTCGCTTATCTCCCGTCCCGGATTGGGTGCATCCAGCCATCAGCAACCCTAGGCAACTGTGTGACTCCAACTGAATCACACACTATGAGGCGAGGCGGGAGGGGGGAGGGTGTTCCATGCGAAGCTACATCAAAATGCCAACGCTACTGCATTCTACCGCTGTCCATGGTCCTGAATCTCATTCCTTCTCCGTAGTTTCATTTCTCCCACTTCTCCCTTATTCTCCCTTCTCACCCCCAGTCCCTCTCTCTCTCGAATATCATTTGGTCCAAATGCACAATTGTTGAAGCCAGTTTGGTCGTTTAGGCGCTGAGTATCAGAAGGAGCACTGTTTTTATTTATTTTCTTCTCTCTCTCTCTCTCTCTCTCTCTCTCTCTCTCTCTCTCTCTCTCTCTCTCTCTCTCTCTCTCTCTCTCTCTCTCTCTCTCTCTCTCTCTCTCTCTCTCTCTCTCTCTCTATATATATATATATATATTCCCCTCGTTCGTGATGTCGCCTAGTGGAGAACTAGCTCGCTGTAGCCGCTCGAGCGGTCTGTGTAAGGAGGGAGCAAGAAGTAATCTGCTCGCAATAAATAGAGAGCAGTGAGGGATCTTATTGGAGCAAACGAAAACTCGTCATCGACCAATCGGTGTCTCGCTCATATAGGGACCCCCCTTTTTAAAAAAGAAAAAAAAAAAGAAAAAGAAAGGGGAAACCAAATTGTGTCCTAGCTGGTGAAAGAGACTTGATAAATGCGACCGAATAAGGTTTTTATACAAAGAACATCTGGGTGGATTTTATATCGATTGATCGATTGATTCTCGATTCGTGCATGGATTGCATCTTACCTACGGCTAATGCGAGTTGGCATACACAAATCAGATCACAATTAATTATATCCGGTTTAAAATGATGGAAAAATACATCACAACAGGTTAGCTATTAAAATCCTTACTGCATCCCAAGTGACAACCCTTCATATGTTAATACAATTGCATGCATATAGACTAGACACGAACCATTTTGAAACGTTCATATGAATGTGGCGCCACAGAACGCATGTGAACCAGGCGTGGGAAAGCGCTGCAGCGCCCTCCACGCGATAACAACAACACGACAAGCATCTGAAGTGATTCTATTGTATGACCAGCGAGGGTTCACTGGATGGTACCACTGATAGTGAGGACACGGGGGTCTCTCAAAACACACTTGCTGTCAGTACCACATGTTAAAGATTCAGAATTATAGCAAGTGCTATCCAGAATGACAATGAAGGCTCCAACACAGAAGGAGAAGAAGAAGAAGAAGAAGAAGAAGAAGAAGAAGAAGAAGAAGAAGAAGAAGAAGAAGAAGAAGAAGAAGAAGAAGAGTCGGAACAAAACACCAGAATGATATAATAATACGTCAATAATAACAATAGTCACCTAGCCCAATTCTTCAACTCTGCACACACTAATGGTTAAACAATCTTTAATGGACTTAATACATTTAGATGAATCGGGAAAGTTACAGAATAGCAAAACTCTACTTACCCTTGAAGTTATTTTCTCACAGTCCCATGTCTCTCTGTTTTTAGACCCCATCAATTTGTTTTTGTTTTTTTCCCTGTGTACTTGTTCCTCTTGGAACAAGGAAAGTTACTGTACCGAGTAGTAGTCTGGGTCACGCTCTATGTATGGGTCTTCCCTCCCCAATGTGTGTCTCGTTTTATCCCAAACCAAGACCCCCCCCCCCTCTCCTTCCCTCCTTCTCCTCTTCCTCCCCACCGCCCCACTATCCCTGAAACTCTCTTCTCCTGCATCAAGTTGGTGCCACGATTAGTAAAGCATGCAGGGTACAGGAACGAGGTAGTATTCAGGGGGACATCAATGAAAATGTATCAAAAACGTTGCCCAGTCCCTGCTGGGTATTTTTAATGGGTGCTATTTTCATTTGCGACCGTCTGTCCAGTCAGTCACGATTCTCTCCCTCCGTCTGCACTGCACAGTGACTGCCTCTCCTGACGCACCCAACGCGCACATTACTCAGTTTAGCTGTCACGACTCGAGAATCCGTGGTTTCCACTGAAATTACACGGCCCGACATTTAATTATTGAAGGAAGGAGATGTGTCTCTATATCTGGTGCTGACTTTGGATAAAGGATGAGTAATTGCGAAGGTTTTTTGAAAGGTGGAAGTAATATAACAGGTGAATGGTTACACACTCTATCACAACACGAGCCAGTCATTGACGATGTATTTTTCCATGATATGACACTGTAGATGTCGTGTACTGCAAACTCTTCTCCCGCGGCGAAAATAATGCTATATATAGGCTATCGGACAAAAGTCGTGCGAGGACTGTAGCTATGAGTGAGTGAGCATGATTATTGTGTGACGTGAACGAAACTGCAGGCAGATACGAGCGTTGGTTGAACTCGATTCAATATTTTGACATGCGACACATTGCTTAGGCTACTTTAATCTATGGGCCCTACATCGTTGCTAAATTGGCTGTGATTGCTTCGACACTTTCATAATTGTATGGGTGATTCCTTGCCCATTTGGCAGCCCAATATCTTGTTGTCAAACCATCAATATCGACCCCCCTCTTTACCACATCTACAGTATAACGTTACTGTGGAGAGAAGTCTAACCAAAACAGGAATTTGGCGGTACGGTCTATGGCCCTCAAATCACGACCTCTAGAATCGCTCCCTAATTCAAATAAAAAACGAGGTTCGTCTTCACTTTGTCATAAAGTCATGCATATGGGATTGAAAAGCAGCATTGCCCAAAAGCAGCAAACGGTAGACTATTTTTTCAATGAAACGTGGATGGTGACGATCACATTGTTTAAGAATGAAGAAACAAATGTTTTGGGGATGCTTCAGAAGATGGGTATGCGGTCATATCATACGGTATAGCCTATAGATAGCTTGATACACTGAAGATGGCAATGCATGACGTGTGCAGAAGGGTAATCCAAGTCTACCCGCCTCTCGCCTCCCTGTTTTAGCCCTACACATTATCTGTTTAAACTGTCCAAACGACGCTGGCGGGAAGAAGACTATGTTACTCTATGATATGTAGCAATAGTTAGGCAACATGTAAGCTAATTACAACAACAACAACAAAATACTGTAACTGTAATCAGTTACGTTACCAGCAAAAAAATATTGCAATCAGATTACAGATACTTTGAAAAACATGGATTATTTTTCAATTCAGAAAGGATGTTTGCGGAAAAATACATGACACCTTTCTGTTTTTCTCAAAGACATTCAATTCAGCATTCAAAAAAGACGCAAGTTTAAATTTGTTCCACCTGAGCTAGTCTGACCACAAATCAGAGAACACACACCAAATGCGTTTGATGGATCCTTGTTGTTTTCTTCTAATGCCTGTTAAAGGGAAAGTAATACAAGTAAAAGTAATCAGATTACATTCCCGAGTTTGGGGAATCCCAAAGTTACATTACTGATTACAATGTGGGATAGGTGACTAGTAACTGTAACGGATTACACTTAGAAAGTAACCTACCCAACCCTGTATATAGCCTATGTTACGCTCTGCTGCTACAGTCTACCTGCTACTGGCGAACTCATTCAAAGCTAACGACAATCGGGAGTTTCATGTAGGCTATTGATCCTGAGGGAAAGGACTCAGCCTCCGATCAGGCTCCGCGAAAGAGCAAACGTTTTCATTCATTGAAATCCCATTGGTTTCGTTTCCGAACACGCGCGCCTAAGGTTTGGTGATGTACGGAACCCCCCTGGTGCCATTCGATGTTATTTTCAGCACCATTACTGTTGGACAGCTCTGGGTTTCCCCAAGTCGGTACAACGTTTCAGGCTGCAGCTCCCACTTTTCATCGTTGCTCGTCTCCTTTCTTCCTCTCCTCCGCCTTCTCCTCCTCCTCCATTCCTGTCTTTATGCATCCTCTTAAAAAAAAGGGGGAAATTAGCGCAGATTAGGCTCATCAGAGAAGGATTTTCCCTCGCAAGCTTATGTTTTTTTGGCGGGAGGAAAGAGATGTGAAAAGAGACGCAACAGCGCCAACAACAGACAAAGGAGATTGAACTTGCTATTTTACCAGTGGGGTGATTCCCTTTCCTGCAGAGAAAGGCTGCATGGTTTCATTTGAATGTTGTCAAAACCGATAAAAATAAGACCAGGAACTATAGTCTTTTTCGGTTACTACGTTGTGAGCTAAATGGGGTGGGAAGCACGACAAGACTCAACAGACAAGCAACAGAGCAAAAATGACAAACTGAGAAAGTACATTGAATTAAAAACATCGCACATTCAAAGTCTCACTTACCATATAGCAGGGGCCAGGGACCACTTGCAGAACCGAGGGAATGAGAAGAAAAAAAACAAATTTACAATGCATTCATAAACATGCTCTACTGACACATGGAATAACACATTGGGTATAAACAAATATTCAGTCTATGCTTCATAAATAGCCTTAATATGGCACGTCCAAGTTTTCTCAGGATCGGCTTCCTTTTTATACAAGTGAGACCCTCTGTCTATTTCTGGCGCGCGATCAAACCATGGTGCTATTTTTAGGTCGCAGTAAGTCGGGAAAAAAACACTCACAAAGGCATCGCTCAGGAACGTTACGTGGAGCGCATGTAATGAAGGCTACATACATTCTCATCTACCAACTCTGCACAAGAGCTGCCTCTCCGTATCGCTCTCATTCGTACTTGTCATATATTATTGTTATTATGTATATTTGATTTCGCGTGCTCTCGCTCAGCTCTTCTGGCGCCTTCTCGCGCCTGTCTCCATGCAACTTTCGCTGAAGAATTCACTACACAGCAGTTGGTTGATTTGCAATTCAGAAAATAGGCCTATACATAATAAATATATCAGGTCCCTTCACATAACATGGAGAACCCCACGTTATCCCGGTGGTTTAGGCTTTTTATCGGAAAAAAATAAGCTTGCTGACGAAAAAAGAAAAAAGCCCTATTTTTTGTGGAGGGGCTGCGTCAGTTACTAGGCATTGACGTCACGTTTAGATTCTCCCCACTTTACAGCCTATAGCGCCTGATTAAAGACGCCGCCTCGACATTTGCTGTCTGTCCATCTTTTAATTTGCTTTGGAAATAAAATGGCTGGGTAATATTAAGGGTGGAGAGGCGGGTGGAGAGGCTAGAAACGGCCATGTAGCCTATGCGTCTCATATGGCGCTATAGTACGAATTAACAATTTTCTCCATCTCCCCCGCCCCTGTGTCTCAAGCGCGTTTCTCGTCCACTAGATTGGTATGAACTGTAGTCTTGAGGCTTGGTTCCCATCCGTGTATTTGCTAGGCAAGCATTCTATCTGAGCTGGTGACAATAACAATACAATCTCTATACGCTCGCTGTCCGTACCCACGCGCTAGACTCGCTCACCAGCGGAATCGACTCACAGTGAGAGCAAAACTGGCAGAGCAAGCACAAGCGCACCAACACGCCAGATACAACCTGTGCACACACCCTAGCTCTAAATAGTCTCTCTCGTATCCTTAACCCCCTCCCCAATCTCCATCCCCCTACTCTCCTTTCCCGGGTTCACCCTAACCTCTTGCCAGCATGCACCAGCGTGAAAAGTCACGAGATACCGGTGTGTGTGTGTGTGTGTGTGTGTGTGCAAAAAGTCATCTCAGAGGGAAAAAAAGGTTGCGTCCGTCGCAGTGGTTGATGCTATTTATAATGCGTATTGGCTTGTATTATGATGAATAGTACACTGTATTTCCGCTGTCTGCTGCAGCTTCCACTCTGCAGCGGAGAGCAAGTTGGGGCAGCTCCTGACACCAAGGGCGGGGTGGAAGTGAGCTGGGGCTTTTAGAAAGCTATAGAAGTTCCATTCATAACTAGATATTGACAGAAACCGTAGGATCATAAACGTTGGGGCACCTCCTGTTTTGCTCCCTATAAACTGTTGAAAAGCCTTGGATACTACTTTTTTACAGGACCAGTTTTTTCATGTAGTCAATTCTGGGATTCTAAACAACGACCTTTAGGTTACTGGTCCAACGCTCTTAACCGCTAGGCTACCTACTACAACACTACTCTAGCACCATTTGTATTGTTGCTTGAGGTTACCCCTTGCCTTCTTCCCTCATCTCTTCCATCCCTCCTCTCCCTCTCTCCACCCCTTACCCGCCCACACCCTTCTCTCTCTCTCTCTCTCTCTCTCTCTCTCTCGCTCTCTCTCTATTCTCTCTCTCTCTCTCTACTCTCTCTCTATTCTCTCTCTCTCTCTCTCTCTCTCTCTCTCTCTCTCTCTCTCTCTACTCTCTCTCTCTCTCTCTCTCTCTCTCTCTCTCTCTGCTCTCTCTTTCTCCCTCTCTCTCTCTACTCTCTCTCTCTCTCATCCACCTTTGCTGCAGCTGCAATCTTTCAATCAGTGAACCAGCAACAAATATCAATGAGCGGGACTATCAGTGAAGAGCACCAAGATCGCCGCACGGTGTCGCCACATTCAGCCCGAGTTCTCTCCCTCCAATCCACCCTGGAGCATCGTCTTCCACTGCTTTCAATGGAGATTTCTCTCGGATTAATGAAAATATCAGCTGGAGCATTTGTTTTAACGAGCTAGTGTCTCCCCGACTCGAACATAACTACATAAGGCGTGCCCTGAAAACGATCTACGTTTCCAATGGTAGGCTAAACAGAACCTAGAGGGTAAAAGTAGATGCAGGCTAGCGCCTCCGTTTAGATACTGTACTCTTTGAATAATGTACAGTGCATCGGAAATTACTCTAAAAATATTAGATCAATGCGCCAGCCCAGATGTAAAGCCAAACTAGTTGCCATAGCATACACTATTTTATTCCTTTGCCTAGCCTATATAATGTCCCTGTTTTTATGTTGAGAAGTATATTTTACTTCAAATGTTGAAAACGCCCTCCCAGATATTTCAATATCACGCTTTATATCCGCCATCTTCCTGAAGTTATCAGAACTCAATGGTGATGTAAAGTTCAGAAGGGGGCAAATAAAAAGCACTGCGTAAAAAAAAAACGTGGTGAGATTGGCAGCACAGTGGCGCTGTCCATGGTGCTGAAAAGTTACGAGGGGCGCAGTAGAATATTGCCCGACCGTGGTTAGATTAGCCGCAAGGTGACGCTGTCCATGGTGCTGAGACGTTAATAGACGCAAAATGTATGCTTACTTATCTCATGCGAGTCCATAAAAACGAGTAGACCTATAGCCTATAGTGACCAATTGCAACGTCGTTGTTTATTTTGTCGTCATAACAACACCCATACAGTGCCTTTAGGACACGCATACAGCCTAGCGAAATAATTGCTCTTGAAGACCTAATGTCACACGCTATGACAAGGGAAAGAGGGTCACCAAAACTACGAAACTACGAAGGTAGGCTAAACGTTCAAATAACTCAGTCGATGTCATTCGGATTACGTACATCAGCGGAATATACAAGAAGTTCTCGCTGCCGCAACTCCCACATGAACACATTATCAAAGTATAACAGTGTAGCCTACAAAAAAAGTGCTTACCTCTTAGCTCGTGAATCAATGTTACAGCTTTGTCTATTACGCGCCACGTGCGGAGCTGCCATGGACAGCTATAGGCTATGTGCCATCCATGCTCTCTCTCTCTATATATATAAATATATATAGATATATATATATATATCCCTACCCCCCTCCCTCTCTCTCTGTCTCTCTCTCTGTCTCTCTCTCTCTCTGTCTGTCTCTCTCTCTCTCTCTCTCTCTCTCTCTCTCTCTCTCTCTCTCTCTCTCTCTCTCTCTCTCTCTCTCTCTCTCTCTCTCTCTCTATATATATATATATATATATATCCCTACCCCCCCTCCCTCTCTCTCTATCTCTCTCTCTCTCTCTCTCAGAGAGCTGTTACTAGGCATCCCAGCAGAGTACCGGGCTAAGCGACGGAACCCCAGCACGTGAATACGCCTACGCATTAGCTTAGCCCGCACTGTCTACAACTCCCTGTGTTTATTGTTGGATCTCTCCCAAATTGCAGGACTAACAGTAACTCTAACCAAATAATATGCACCGTTCATATAGCCACAGTGTTAGTTGTCATTGCCTAAATTATAACAATAACGATTGTACATATGCATGTGTTCAGATGCCTCAGACATTAGGGCAATGGGCTAAAATATCGGTCATGTTTCGGTCCTAAGGCTACATAAAATAGCATGCTTCAAGATTATGCTGAACTAAAGTCTTATCATGTCTGCCTACCCTGATTGCCAGGGTTGAAAGAGACAACTTGTGGCACCTCTGGAGATGTCATGATTCCCGCTGGCACAAAATAAAGCACTTACCTGTCTAAGAAGTCTTGTCTGGCTGTGCTCGAGTAGCCTACAAAAGGGATTCGTCTTAAATTAGATGCTTTTTGAGACCAAGAAAGGGAAATAACTCTAGGAGCCAAAGTGGAACAGTACGCACCTCTTGCGTCAGGACGGACGGAGGGGGTCACGCCGTGCTCGTCGTTTCAGTTCTCTCTGGGGTGAACATTATTGGTGTGGTTCCTACGATGCGCACCGCGACATATGTGAATGACTTGGAGATGGGGGAAGTAGGAAAGTGTGAATGAACCGTGTACGGTGATATTGTGAAGCAGAGCGAGACAGGGACTTGTCCCGCTCCATTCATAGAGTGTCAGACGACCAGCTCTTCACACAGCGAGGATGCAACGGGATCTCCAACAATAACAATTCATTAAAAGCACGAGCGTTTTGTGTGTAGTGAATATTATCAATAGGCAGTCCTTCTTACAATGAGTAGGCTATACCGTGTGCAAACGAACAGCTTTAACGCGGAGACTCGTTCCCGGGCATTGGGAGACAGCTAGAGGAGTTCGCGCGCAGCCACAGGCACACGGCTATTCTCAGCCCGCCAGTTCATTTCACCCGTGTGCTATTGACCTGCATTGACGTCATTGCGTCATTAGGTATCCCTTAGAAACACAGACTTTCTAAAATAGTATCAAATTAATTCAACGGGAGAGGGTGGGGCGAAAGGGGTGGGTATGGGTGATAGAGAGAGAAAGGGGGTAAATGTTGGGAGGTCAACATTGGAACGATAGAACATCCCCCTAAACCAGACCATTCGAATACTACCAGACGCCCTGCTTTGAAAATAGAGGTCCGGAGCTTCCTGGTTTTCTGTTCAACCTGATAATTAATTAGAGGGGAACAATGAAAAAACGCAGTGTAACTGGCTTCGAGGTCCACAGTTGATTTTGAGGGGTTACTGTGTGTGGAGCTGTGGAAGAGCGAAAATATGAAAAATAAATGACTTCGATCAGACTAAAGGCAGCTCTCTCTCTCCCCTCTCTCTCTCTTTCTCTCTCTCTATCTCCTCTCTCTCTCTCTCCTCTCCCCTCTCTCTCTCTCTCTCTCTCTCTCTCTCTCTCTCCTGGTCTAAAAATAGCGCACATCTCCAGCTGACTGGAGAGAGTATGTTGAAAAACCTCCGCATTTAACCCTTCTTTCTGCAAGGCTACACAAACCCAGAACAGTGCAATTGCCACATACAGAACAAGAACACGAAGCCTCAAAGACTGACATGCTACAGGCTTTTGCCTTTACGAGAGCTAATTTGGGTGTTACATTACCTTAACGTTCAGTAGGACAGCCTTTGTTGATGGACTGTAAAATCTAAAACAAACTACCGAATTAATTCACATAAAGCTTTTCATTGAGATTATATACATTATAGATATAACTTCTGCCAATTATTCGCCAACAGGTGTCATTGTGTTGTTCACTCTCAGATAATGTGGGTGAGGCAGAGTCTTGTACTTGGTCACGAATCATAATCTCAGCCAGACTGCTGCTTATACCTGGAAAGCCCCCTGTGTAGAAATCGGACAAAGATTCTGTCTTAGTTTGCCCTAAGGTTGCACAATTTCGACAACTTCCCCAAAATCCCATGCAAAACCTGGGAATTATGCGAAAGTTAATGGAATTTTGCAACCCCTTATGGAAAAACAATATGAATTCACATGTGCAAAATCACATGATTTCACGTGTAGCATTTGCACGTGTGGAACCATGTGTTTTTGGAACACTCCGGGTGATGTGGATTTTCACATGTGAAATCAGGCGTTTTTGACACACACAGCACTTCTAGCATAGCGTTTTCAATGTACATATTTAATCCACTTTGACATATACGACTATATTATGAGTTTATTTATACAGTCATTATTATTCAAACGTTTCCTTACCTGGGATTTTAACTGACAACCTTTTGTGTCACCGCATACCACCACGTCTGTGTCAATAGCTGATTTCGCCAATATTCCCACACTTTGGACTTTTGCGCTCAGGAAAAAATACTATATTTATAATAATGATTCAGGGGTAATATTAAATAAGAATAATATAACATACCAGCATTAGACAACTATACAGAAAAGCCTAAAATTGCTGAAATAATTCAATTAAATCAATGATGAAGGAATAGTCAGAATAACTAAATAAAGATGTCACTCTTCTGCTAAGTGAACAAATGTCAGCCCAGCCTCACATACAAATGTATATGAGAATGTTACAGACTTTGTGGTTCAGCAAAAAATGTCAGTGTTCCGCAAATCCAGAGGTTGGGATTTCGAATCCCAGGATGGGCCATACTTCCGCTGAACAGTGTAAACGCATTCTATGTGAAGTTTCAGGAACACCATTTTTTACATGTGAAGTGTTCCAAAAACACGTTCACATGTGAAATGTCACATGAAGTGTTCCAAAAACACATGTTCACATGTGAAATGTCACATGAAGTGTTCCAAAAACACATGTTCACATGTGAAATGTCACATGAAGTGTTCCAAAAACACATGTTCACATGTGAAATGTCACATGAAGTGTTCCAAAAACACATGTTCACATGTGAAATGTCACATGAAGTGTTCCAAAAACACGTTCACATGTGAAATGTCACATGAAGTGTTCCAAAAACACATGTTCACATGTGAAATGTCACATGAAGTGTTCCAAAAACACGTTCACATGCGAAATGTCACATGAAGTGTTCCAAAAACACATGTTCACATGTGAAATGTCACATAAAGTATTCCAAAAAACACGTTTTCACATGAATTTACATGTGAAATGTCACATGTGTAGTGGTCCAAAAATATAGAAATGTCACAAGAAGTGTTCAAAAACACATTTTTTTTTCACATAGTACGAAATCGTGATTTTCCACATGTAAAATCATGTGGTTCAGTACGTGACAAAATAAAACTACACTGTTAGCCATTGCTTTTAATTTGGCAGAATTTTTTGAAAATGTACAGTATGTTTCTGCAGTAATAGTGTTTCCCTATATATTTACTGTGTATAGCAATGCACTTGGGTACTTTTTTGCCCATCCTGCAAATGAACTTTGCACGCCTCACTTGCAATTGCATTTAAACTTACAGGATACTTGTTTAGATGCACTTATGGCAAAAACAGATTTTTGAAATCCTGTAATTTTAAGGTAAGTTATTGGCTACTGAGTTGCAGTGAAAAGAGTGGAAACAACTATTAATGTTTTTCTACAACTGAACTGTATGTTTACGGTAAATATACTGTACAACAACAAACTGTATTCAGGAAGTACACAGAAATTCAAATTATTTTCAATACTGGAAAATGTGGAATTGGCTACATCTAAATCAAATCAAATCAAATTTTATTTGTCACATACACATGGTTAGCAGATGTTAATGCGAGTGTAGCGAAATGCTTGTGCTTCTAGTTCCGACAATGCAGTAATAACAAGTAATCTAACTAACAATTCCAAAACTACTGTCTTGTACACAGTGTAAGGGGATAAAGAATATGTACATAAGGATATATGAATGAGTGATGGTACAGAGCAGCATAGGCAAGATACAGTAGATGGTATCGGGTACAGTATGTACAAATGAGATGAGTATGTAAACAAAGTGGCATAGTATAGTATAAAGTGGCTAGTGATACATGTATTACATAAGGATACCGTCGATGATATAGAGTACAGTATATACGTATGCATATGAGATGAATAATGTAGGGTAAGTAACATTTATATAAGGTAGCATTGTTTAAAGTGGCTAGTGATATATTTACATCATTTCCCATCAATTCCCATTATTAAAGTGGCTGGAGTTGAGTCAGTGTCAGTGTGTTGGCAGCAGCCACTCAGTGTTAGTGGTGGCTGTTTAACAGTCTGATGGCCTTGAGATAGAAGCTGTTTTTCAGTCTCTCGGTCCCAGCTTTGATGCACCTGTACTGACCTCGCCTTCTGGATGATAGCGGGGTGAACAGGCAGTGGCTCGGGTGGTTGATGTCCTTGATGATCTTTATGGCCTTCCTGTGACATCGGGTGGTGTAGGTGTCCTGGAGGGCAGGTAGTTTGCCCCCGGTGATGCGTTGTGCAGACCTCACTACCCTCTGGAGAGCCTTACGGTTGAGGGCGGTGCAGTTGCCATACCAGGCGGTGATACAGCCCGCCAGGATGCTCTCGATTGTGCATCTGTAGAAGTTTGTGAGTGCTTTTGGTGACAAGCCGAATTTCTTCAGCCTCCTGAGGTTGAAGAGGCGCTGCTGCGCCTTCTTCACGATGCTGTCTGTGTGAGTGGACCAATTCAGTTTGTCTGTGATGTGTATGCCGAGGAACTTAAAACTTGCTACCCTCTCCACTACTGTTCCATCGATGTGGATAGGGGGGTGTTCCCTCTGCTGTTTCCTGAAGTCCACAATCATCTCCTTAGTTTTGTTGACGTTGAGTGTGAGGTTGTTTTCCTGACACCACACTCCGAGGGCCCTCACCTCCTCCCTGTAGGCCGTCTCATCGTTGTTGGTAATCAAGCCTACCACTGTTGTGTCTTCCGCAAACTTGATGATTGAGTTGGAGGCGTGCGTGGCCACGCAGTCGTGGGTGAACAGGGAGTACAGGAGAGGGCTCAGAACGCAACCTTGTGGGGCCCCAGTGTTGAGGATCAGCGGGGAGGAGATGTTGTTGCCTACCCTCACCACCTGGGGGCGGCCCGTCAGGAAGTCCAGTACCCAGTTGCACAGGGCGGGGTCGAGACCCAGGGTCTCGAGCTTGATGACGAGCTTGGAGGGTACTATGGTGTTGAATGCCGAGCTGTAGTCGATGAACAGCATTCTCACATAGGTATTCCTCTTGTCCAGATGGGTTAGGGCAGTGTGCAGTGTGGTTGAGATTGCATCGTCTGTGGACCTATTTGGGCGGTAAGCAAATTGGAGTGGGTCTAGGGTGTCAGGTAGGGTGGAGGTGATATGGTCCTTGACTAGTCTCTCAAAGCACTTCATGATGACGGATGTGAGTGCTACGGGGCGGTAGTCATTTAGCTCAGTTACCTTAGCTTTCTTGGGAACAGGAACAATGGTGGCCCTCTTGAAGCATGTGGGAACAGCAGACTGGTATAGGGATTGATTGAATATGTCTACTGCCTCTACTGTTGTATGACAGACCAGCTAGATCTAATGTCTCTACTATTGTATGACAGACCAGCTAGATCTAATGTCTCTACTATTGTATGACATACCAGCTAGATCTAATGTCTCTACTATTGTATGACAGACCAGCTAGATCTAATGTCTCTACTATTGTATGACAGACCAGCTAGATCTAATGTCTCTACTATTGTATGACAGACCAGCTAGATCTAATGTCTCTACTATTGTATGACAGACCAGCTAGATCTAATGTCTCTACTATTGTATGACAGACCAGCTAGATCTAATGTCTCTACTATTGTATGACAGACCAGCTAGATCTAATGTCTCTACTATTGTATGACAGACCAGCTAGATCTAATGTCTCTATTGTATGACAGACCAGCTAGATCTAATGTCTCTATGACAGACCAGCTAGATCTAATGTCTCTACCATTGTACAGACCAGCTAGATCTAATGTCAGCAGACCAGCTGACAGACCAGCTAGATCTAATGTCTCTACTATTGTATGACAGACCAGCTAGATCTAATGTCTCTACTATTGTATGACAGACCAGCTAGATCTAATGTCTCTACTATTGTATGACAGACCAGCTAGATCTAATGTCTCTACTATTGTATGACAGACCAGCTAGATCTAATGTCTCTACTATTGTATGACAGACCAGCTAGATCTAATGTCTCTACTATTGTATGACAGACCAGCTAGATCTAATGTCTCTACTATTGTATGACAGACCAGCTAGATCTAATGTCTCTACTATTGTATGACAGACCAGCTAGATCTAATGTCTCTACTATTGTATGACAGACCAGCTAGATCTAATGTCTCTACTATTGTATGACATACCAGCTACATCTAATGTCTCTACTATTGTATGACAGACAAGCTAGATCTAATGTCTCTACTATTGTATGACAGACCAGCTAGATCTAATGTCTCTACTATTGTATGACAGACCAGCTAGATCTAATGTCTCTACTATTGTATGACAGACCAGCTAGATCTAATGTCTCTACCATTGTATGACAGACCAGCTAGATCTAATGTCTCTACTATTGTATGACAGACCAGCTAGATCTAATGTCTCTACTATTGTATGACAGACCAGCTAGATCTAATGTCTCTACTATTGTATGACAGACCAGCTAGATCTAATGTCTCTACTATTGTATGACAGACCAGCTAGATCTAATGTCTCTACTATTGTATGACAGACCAGCTAGATCTAATGTCTCTACTATTGTATGACAGACCAGCTAGATCTATTCTCTATTATGTTATGACAGACCAGCTAGATCTAATGTCTCTACTATTGTATGACATACCAGCTAGATCTATTCTCCATTATATTAAGACAGACCAGCTAGATCGAATGTCTCTACTATTGTATGACATACCAGCTATATCTATTCTCTATTATATTACGACATACCAGCTAGAGCTACTGTCTCTATTATATTAAGACATACCAGCTAGATCTATTCTCTATTATATTACGACATACCAGCTAGAGCTACTGTCTCTATTATATTAAGACAGACCAGCTAGATCTACTGTCTCAATCATTTTCCAGTATTGAAAATAATTGGAATTTCTGTGTACTTCCTGAAAACAGTTTGTTGTACAGTATATTTACCGTAAACATACAGTTCAGTTGTAGAAATACATGAATAGTTGTTTCCACAGTATGTACAACAACAAACTGTTTTCAGGAAGTACACAGAAATTCAAATGATTTTCAATACTGGAAAATGTGGAATTGGGTGCACTTTCTGAATTGACTGGAAGTTAAATGGAATTGACCTTCAACATCCATTAGCACACTTGGGATTTGAACTCACAACCTCTTGGATTCCATAACCCTGGATTTCCTGCTATATTATTTCCTGCTTAATGTTTATGGACAGAATTACAACAGAGTAGGTTAACTTGGATGACATTCCCTCTCATGGGACACCAAAAAAGCCCCACCTCAAATAAGCCACTCCTGCAATCTTCTGATAGGCTGATGCTGCTACAGTATGCTGCCAATCAGCAAGTGATGTGCATGTTGTCAACAAAACGTCAGTGAAGGCACAGTAGGTTACTGTCACGGATTGCTAGTGTCAGGCAACGTTTTGCCAGTAAGTTGTTTTGACCTTTAATAAGTAGTTTCCAGTAAAAAATGACACATTCTGGAAAATGGACAATAACCTCTTTACAGTGCAGCTCATTACCGACCCATTCTCTTGCAGAATAGTGTCAAAGGAGTTGCTCAGCTTGCATTGGCATAAACATTAAGAAACTGACTGTTAGAACTGTTAAGGCTCCATGGATTGATGAGGAATTAAAAAACTGTATGGTTGAAAGAGATGGGGCAAAAGGAGTGGCTAATAAGTCTGGCTGTACATCTGACTGGCTGACTTACTGCAAATTGAGAAATTATGTGACTCAACTCAACAAAAAGAAGAAGAGACTGTATTATGAAACCAAATTCAATGATATAAAGAATGATGGAAAAAAACTTTGTAGTAATTTAAATGATGGGCAGAAAGACAAATTCAACTCCATCTTTCATCGAATCAGATGGCTTATTCATCACAAAACCATTTGATGTCGGCAATTATTTTAATGATTATTTCATTGGCAAAGTGGGCAAACTTAGGCAGGAAATGCCAACAATGAACAGTGAGCGATTATATTCATGCATAAAAAAACTAATAATGAAAGAAAAGCATTGCAAGTTTGAATTTTGTCAAGTTAGTGTGGGAGACGTGGAAAATTATTGTTATTGATCAATAATGACAAACCTCCTGGCATTGACAATTTAGATGGAAAGTTACTGAGGATGGTAGCTGACTCTATAGCCACTCCTATCTGTAATATTTTTAATCTGAGCCTAGAGGAAAGTCTTTGTCCTCAGGCCTGGAGGGAAGCCAAAGTAATTCCACTACCCAAGAGTGGTAAAGCGGCCTTTACTGGTTCTAACAGCAGACCTATCTGTTGGCGCAATTATTAGAAAATGGAAGAAGTTCAAGATGACAGTCAATCACCCTCGATCTGGGGCTCCATGCAAGATCTCACCTCGTGGGGCATCAATGATCATGAGGAAGGTGAGGGATCTGCCCAGAACCACACGGCAGGACCTGGTCAATGACCTGAAGAGAGCTGGGACCACAGTCTCAAAGAAAACCATTAGTAACACACTACGCCGTCATGGATTAAAATCTGCAGCGCACGCAAGGTCCCCCTGCTCAAGCCAGCGCATGTCTAGGCCCGTCTGAAGTTTGCCAAGGACCATCTGGATGATCCAGAGGAGGAATGGGAGAAGGTGGTCTGATGAGACAAAAATAGAGCTTTTTGGTCTAAACTCCCCTCGCCGTGTTTGGAGGAAGAAGAAGGATGAGTACAACCCCAAGAACACCATCCCATCTGTGAAGCATGGAGGTGGAAACATCATTCTTTGGGGATGCTTTTCTGCAAAGGGGACAGGACGACTCCACCGTATTGAGGGGAGGATGGAGGAGATCACGAGATCTTGGCCAACAACCTCCTTCCCTCAGTAAGAGCATTGAAGATGGGTCGTGGCTGGGTATTCCAGCTAGACAATGACCCAAAACACACAGCCAGGGCAACTAAGGAGTGGCTCCATAAGAAGCATCTCAAGGTCCTGGAGTGGCCTAGCCAGTCTCCAGACCTGAACCCAATAGAAAATCTTTGGAGGGAGCTGAAAGTCCGTATTGCCCAGCGACAGCCCTGAAACCTGAAGGATCTGGAGAAGGCCTGTATGGAGGAGTGGGCCAAAATCCCTGCTGCAGTGTGTGCAAACCTGGTCAAGAACTACAGGAAACGTATGATCTCTGTAATTGCAAACAAAGGTTTCTGTACCAAATATTAAGTTTTGCTTTTCTGATGTATCAAATACTTATGTCACGCAATAAAATGCAAATTAATTACTTAAAAATCATACAATGTGATTTTCTGGATTTTTGTTTTAGATTCCGTCTCTCACAGTTGAAGTGTACCTATGATAAAAATGACAGACCTCTACATGCTTTGTAAGTAGGAAAACCTGCAAAAACGTCAGTGTATCAAATACTTGTTCTCCCCACTGTATACAGCTACATCTCCCCCATTAGCATTCCTGTCTCTTCTATAGATGATATATCCTTGTATTGCTACTTCTGCATCATCAAATGAATTATCTAAGTGAGTCTCAGAAATGGCTAATATATGAATGTTATCTGATGTAGAAAGTTATTGATTTCATGAACCTTATTTCTAAGGCTAAATATACACTGCTCAAAAAAATAAAGGGAACACTAAAATAACACATCCTAGATCTGAATGAATGAAATATTCTTATTAAATACTTTTTTCTTTACATAGTTGAATGTGCTGACAACAAAATCACACAAAAATTATCAATGGAAATCAAATTTATCAACCCGTGGAGGTCTGGATTTGGAGTCACACTCAAAATTAAAGTGGAAAACCACACTACAGGCTGATCCAACTTTGATGTAATGTCCTTAAAACAAGTCAAAATGAGGCTCAGTAGTGTGTGTGGCCTCCACGTGCCTGTATGACCTCCCTACAACGCCTAGGCATGCTCCTGATGAGGTGGCGGATGTTCTTTGAGGGATCTCCTCCCAGACCTGGACTAAAGCATCCGCCAACTCCTGGACAGCCTGTGGTGCAATTTCCGCGTTGGTGGATGGAGCGAGACATGATGTCCCAGATGTGCTCAATTGGATTCAGGTCTGGGGAACGGGCGGGCCAGTCCATAGCATCAATGCCTTCCTCTTGCAGGAACTGCTGACACACTCCAGCCACATGAGGTCTAGCATTGTCTTGCATATGGAGCACATGGAGGGTTGTGCGGCCCCCCAAAGAAATGCCACCCCACACCATGACTGACCCATCGCCAAACCGGTCATGCTGGAGGATGTTGCAGGCAGCAGAACGTTCTCCACGGCGTCTCCAGACTGTCACGTGTGTCACATGTGCTCAGTGTGAACCTGCTTTCATCTGTGAAGAGCACAGGGCGCCAGTGGCGAATTTGCCAATCTTGGTGTTCTCTGGCAAATGCCAAACGTCCAGCACGGTGTTGGGCTATAAGCACAACCCCCACCTGTGGACGTCGGGCCCTCATACCACCCTCATGGAGTCTGTTTCTGACCGTTTGAGCAGACACATGCACATTTGTGGCCTGCTGGAGGTCATTTTGCAGGGCTCTGGCAGTGCTCCTCCTGCTCCTCCTTGTACAAAGGCGGAGGTAGTGGTCCTGCTGCTGGGTTGTTGCCCTCTTACGGCCTCCTCCACGTCTCCTGATGTACTGGCCTGTCTCCTGGTAGCGCCTCCATGCTCTGGACACTACGCTGACAGACACAGCAAACCTTCTTGCCACAGCTCACACTGATGTGCCATCCTGGATGAGCTGCACTACCTGAGCCACTTGTGTGGGTTGTAGACTCCGTCTCATGCTACCACTAGAGTGAAAGCACCGCCAGCATTCAAAAGTGACCAAAACATCAGCTAGGAAGCATAGGAACTGAGAAGTAGTCTGTGGTTATCACCTGCAGAACCACTCCTTTATTGGGGGGGTATTGCTAATTGCCTATAATTTCCACCTGTTGTCTATTCCATTTGCACAACAGCATGTGAAATGTATTGTCAATCAGTGTTGCTTCCTAAGTGGACAGTTTGATTTCACAGAAGTGTGATTGACTTGGAGTTATATTGTGTTGTTTAAGTGTTCCCTTTATTTTTTTGAGCAGTGTATTAATATGGGCTATTTTCAGCCCTTTCCTATATTATTTTCTATATTATAGACATTATATGGAAAAGAGCAAACAAAGCAAGAGAAAACATATACATTCAGCAGTCCATTAATCAGTTGGTGTGTGTGTGTGTGTGTGTGTGTGTGTGTGTGTGTGTGTGTGTGTGTGTGTGTGTGTGTGTGTGTGACTCTTGTTTCTCTTGGTCTGAGAGTCCTTTATGTGCCTTTTGAGAAACAAGATTCCCTGGTCTGATGAAACCAAGATTGAACTCTTTGGCCTGAATACCAAACGTCACATTTGGAGGAAATCTGGCACCATCCCTACGGTGAAGCAAGGTGGTGAAAGCATCATGCTGTAGGGATGTTTTTCAGCGTCAGGGACTTGGAGACTAGTCAGGATCGAGAGAAAGATGAACGGAAAAAAGTACAGACAGATCCTTGGTGAAAACCTGCTCCAGTCTCTGAATGTCCTTGAGTGCCCTAGCCAGAGCCCAGACTTGAACCCGATTTAACCTCTTTGGAGAGACCTGAAAATAGTTGTGCAGCGACGCTCCCCATATAACCTGACAGAGCTTGAGAGGATCTGCAGAGAAGAATGTGAGAAACTCCCCAAATACAGGTGTGCCAAGCTTGTAGAGTCATACCCAAGTAGACTCGAGGTTGTAATTGCTGCCAAAGGTGCTTCAACAAAGTACTGAATAAAGGGTCTGAATACTTATGTTGTTTTATTTGTTATAAATTAGCAAACATTTCTAAAAACCTGTTTTTGCTTTGTCATTATTGTGTGTAGATTGATGAGTAAAACGTTTATTTTAATAAATTAAAAAATATGGAAATTGAATACTTTCCCGAAGGCACTGTAGTTATTTTTTTTTTTAACTAGGCAAGTCAGTTAAGAACAAATTCTTATTTACAATGACGGCCTGAAAGTGTGTTAGTAACATACATGTTCCAAGCAACAATCATAAACTTGGTGGCACTGCGGAAATATTGATGGACTCCCAATCAGGAGGTTGCAAGTTCAAACAATTATTGTATACTCTACGTCAAGTGTCCTTGAGAACTGCTAGCTTTATGTTGATGTAATGTCGGTGGTGATTATTGTACAATTATTTACTTGATTGTGGGTGGCTTTTAGCAAAGTGCAGAAATGCATTCTAGCCCATAAGTCTGTATATCTTTTACACTCACATATCTGGTGGTGTAGCTGCCCTGCAGCAGGACATAACATATTTGGTTCACAACACAAAAGATTTAACAGTAATTGAAATCAGAATATATCTCTTTTTTTTTTAAATAACACTTTTAAGTTGTTGTATATTAGTTACTTTATTTTTACTGCAACTTAAGGCAAAGTGAAAAAATGTATTCTTGGCAAGAAATATATAGCCAATCTCTGTTATGTCCATAGACCTGGAGGCTCGGCAAGAACTTCAGGTAGCTAGTAACCAAGATGTAGTGAGTTCAAATCCCGAAGTGAGGTTCAGTCCCAAGTAATCAGCATACTGTCATTTAACATAAAAAATACAGTAACTCGTTGTAAATGTCCCAAATTTTCACTGCAACTAGACAAAAACCTCTAGGGGACCATGACACAGCTTTCTGAGAACGTCCCTGCAGCAAATCGGGAACTAGAATGAAACCTGAAGGGGACCAATGACACAACATTCTGAGAACTTCCCTGGAACAAACCAGGAACTAGAATGAAACCTGAAGGGGACCATGACACAACGTTCTGAGAACTTCCCTGGAACAAACCAGGAACTAGAATGAAACCTGAAGGGGACCATTACACAACGTTCTGAGAACTTCCCTTGAACAAACCAGGAACTAGAATGAAACCTGAAGGGGACCATTACACAACGTTCTGAGAATGTCCCTGGAACAAACATTGGAACTAGAATGAAACCTGGGGACATGAATGTTTAAAAGGAATTCATGTAATTTAAAGTAAAGTATTCTTAATGACGTTTAACCTCTCGGCTTTTAGCCCTATAGAACCTTATAGAACCCTATATAGAGCACTACTTTTGACCAGAGCCCTATAGAACCCTATAGAACCCTATATAGAGCACTACTTTTGACCAGAGCCCTATAGAACCCTATAGAACCCTATATAGAGCACTACTTTTGACCAGAGCCCTATAGAACCCTATAGAACCCTATATAGAGCACTACTTTTGACCAGAGCCCTATAGAACCCTATAGAACCCTATATAGAGCACTACTTTTGACCAGAGCCCTATAGAACCCTATAGAACCCTATAGAGAGCACTACTTTTGACCAGAGCCCTATAGAACCCTATAGAACCCTATATAGAGCACTACTTTTGACCAGAGCCCTATAGAACCCTATAGAACCCTATATAGAGCACTACTTTTGACCAGAGCCTGGTCTAACTTAGTGCATAAATATATGGAATAGGATGCTATTTTGGATGCACTCATACACCTCACCTCAGGAGTGTCTCCAAACACACCACTGGTACTTCGTTTTGTTGGGCCCTGCTGAGAATAGTAAAAAGACTTCACCACAACGGAACCATGACTAATAACCTTGGTGACGGTAAGCGTCACCCTTTACACATGACCTGCAGAAGACATTTCTCGGAGTTGCTAAGAGAATCGTTCAACATATTAAAAAGTCTCAATAGGCTATAGCCTATGGGTTACTCTAGCATTATGTCTGAGGGGAAAGGCTATGTGAATGACGCGGACACTCTATTGTTCTGAAAAGTTAAGAGGGAAGAGTAGGCTAGGTGTGCTTCAATGGAATATGATAGCGCCATGACTTAAATGGCGACTGAACTTCCTGATTTGGACACCTTTAATATTTGTTTCATTAAGAAATGCTAGTGGCCATAACTGAATCCAAACGTGAGTTTGTTTCTGGGTGTGGTTTGATGTGGGTGTCTATTGTGTGTGTTCGCAGGTGGGAAGAGTTAGACAAACTTTTACGCCAAGTAACTTCAGCCAGTTAGTGTGCAACCGTGACAAAATTGGTTTGACTTTGGATAGTCTATCTCAGGGGCTAGTTAGGGACTGTCAATATAACAACACAATCTCACACTCAATTCATTCAAATATGTACAAAAGGTATTTTTGTGTGGCTTAATTAGAGTGAAAATACAACACATTTTTGTGCGACTTCATTAATTGGAAAATAACTTTTTTGGCGGGGCAGACTTCGGAACAATCTTTTGAACGTTGTTAGAGCAATGCATGATGGGCAATGGTGTTCTACACTGCCTTTTTTTGTGTGTCCCACATTTATTTATATATATATTTAAAAAAAACGCGTTAACAACCCAATATTGTTAATCAACCAGGTAGTCACCAACATAATTGTAATAATAGTATCCTTATGTTGTTGTATTTTTAATTAATGCCAATACTGTTTTCTATGCTTGTTTACACTTAATACTTTGGGATACTGGTGCACTTGTAGTCAGAAATGCCCTTTATTCGTGTAGGCAACACCAGGTCTACATGATTTTCTTCATAACACATTTCATATTTCGTGGAGCCTACATTAACAATGTCTTTCATATTGCATTGTATCCAAGCCTATGTCGAATTTTATGAGGGTTGCCAGATTGGAGATGAAAAAAAATATATAATATTTTTTGGGGATATTGAGGAAGGTATTTGATTGGGGAATGGGGATAACTTTTTATGATGGGAAATTATTATTATTATTATTATTACACACGATAATACACACACACGCACACAAATACTTTGTTTGTACTCCTGTTATAGTCAACTCTTGATTTTATAAAATATTTGTAACTAGTTAACGGGTTAAGTGTTTGCAGTTTGCATGTTTCAGTAATGCTTGACATGGTTAAATAGTCATAAAACTTGATATATCTTTTGGAAAATGTGCCATTTTTATGCATATGCTGTATTTCCACTGATTAAAGCATTAATTAATCAACACACTACTGTAAATAAATGGACACTACCTGTTATAAAATAGGAAATTGCTCTATGTAAATAAATGGTGAGAAATGCTCCGTTTGAAGCCATTCGTTTGAAGCCACACAGCCCTATAATAATGATACAAGTTATATCACCTTAAAAGGTATCACGGCTCAGGAGAAGACCCAGATGCAGACAGTTTGAAGTAACAAAAGTTTATTATAAAAACAGGGAGCAGGCAAACAACAGGTCAAGGGCAGGCAGAGGTCAGTAATCCAGAGCAGAATCCGAAAGGTGCAGAACCCCAGGCAGGCTCAGGGTCAGGGCATGCAGAGATCAGTAATCCAGCGCACTGTCACAAGGTACAGATCGGCAGGCAGGCTCAGGGTCAGGGCAGGCAGAATGGTAAAAAACAGAAAAACTAGAAAACAGGGACTAGAGAAAAGTACGGGAAAAAACGCTGGTAGGCTTGACAAGACAAGACAAACTGGCAACAGACAAACAGAGAACACAGGTATGAATACACTGGGGATAATGGGGACGATAGACGACACCTGGAAGGGCGGTTTAGACAAGCACAAAGACAGGTGACAGATAAGGGTGTGACAAAAAGGGTTTATTTAGAACCTCTGGGGTATAACATGTTGGGCCAAGTAGTATAGGAGAGTCTGACATATAACCTCTATCTTGAGTTCAGTCTTCACCAGTGAAAACCAAGAGAGGCCTAGCTTTGTCCTTCATGACTGGAAAAGGCCTTGATTCTAGGCCGTAGAAAATCCTCCATACATCACATTAAATCAGAACCGGATGGATTCAATAGTGATTCATTTACTGGTATGCATCCTATAAAAAGGATAGTTGTGTTTGGCTGCATAACACACATGATTTGTCTACCCATATGATGTGGATCATTGTCAGGTTATTAGATATATAAACTTCCGTAAAACAACAGAACACCATGGTTGTAATAGCACTTTAAACAGGTAATTTGTAAATGTGTAGAATGTGTTTTGTTTTGGGTCCACACTGGTAAGTTAACTTAAGACCGTCACAAGAGGATTTCCTTCTGAATAACTGGTCAGGGCATAACACTTTCCATTCAGCTTCAGGCTACTTTGATGTAAGGCTTGATCACACCTGACAACTGTCTATCCGTCACGCCCATTGTTGCTTATCCATTGTTCACTAGATATATAAATGTAATTACACCCAACACAATGTTGAAGAACAGAATGCTTCCCACCACTAGATCGGATGACTAGACGTGAGATGGACGTAATCCCAACGCTGCCACCACTGTAGCGGAAGAAAGTAAAAGCTGCAACAGGGACTCTAACCAGGGCTCATACATGGCAACGTGAGCTCAAATGGTAGTTGTCATGAAAGCCGAGTAGGCCTCTGGGCAGAGGCAGTAGGGCTACAATGCTGGCATATGCCTTGTCACAATAGCCTAAGTATATAACATGATTGACACGACCGTATTAATCATCATGAAACGACCTTGGAAAAGCCATGAGTGTAAGACAACATAATTCATTATTTTACATGAACCTGTTTAACTGCATTGAAATGTCTTAATTGATCGTAGTCCAGACTCGTTATAGATATGTCTTAATTGATCATAGTCCAGACTCGTTATAGATATGTCTCAATTGAGCATAGTCAGACTCGTTATAGATATGTCTTAATTGATCATAGTCAGACTCGTTATAGATATGTCTTAATTGATCATATTCCAGACTCGTTATAGATATGTCTTAATTGATCATAGTCCAGACTCGTTATAGATGTCTTAATTGGTCATAGTCCAGACTCGTTATAGATATGTCATAATTGATCATAGTCCAGACTCGTAATAGATATTTTAAGAGATATTTTTTATGTCTTAATTGATCATAGTCCAGACTCGTTATAGATATGTCTTAATTTATCATAGTCATACTCATTGTAGATGTCTTAATTGATCGTAGTCCAGACTTGTTATAGATATGTCTGAATTGATCATAGTCCAGACTTGTTATAGATATGTCTTAATTGATCATAGTCAGACTCGTTATAGATATGTCTTAATTGATCATAGTCCAGACTCGTTATAGATGTCTTAATTGGTCATAGTCCAGACTCGTTATAGATATGTCATAATTGATCATAGTCCAGACTCGTAATAGATATTTTAAGAGATATTTTTTATGTCTTAATTGATCATAGTCCAGACTCGTTATAGATATGTCTTAATTGATCATAGTCAGACTCGTTATAGATATGTCTTAATTGATCATAGTCCAGACTCGTTATAGATGTCTTAATTGATCATAGTCCAGACTCATTATAGATATGTCTTAATTGATCATAGTCCAGACTCGTAATAGATATTTTTTAATTGATCATAGTCCAGACTTGTTATAGATATGTCTTAATTGATCATAGTCCAGACTTGTTATAGATATGTCTTAATTGATCATAGTCCAGACTTGTTATAGATATGTCTTAATTGATCATAGTCCAGACTCGTAACAGATATGTCTTAATTGATCATAGTCCAGACTCGTTATAGATATGTCTTAATTGATCATAGTCAGACTCGTTATAGATATGTCTTAATTGATCATATTCCAGACTCGTTATAGATATGTCTTAATTGATCATAGTCCAGACTCGTTATAGATGTCTTAATTGATCATAGTCCAGACTCGTTATAGATATGTCATAATTGATCATATTCCAGACTCGTTATAGATATGTCTTAATTGATCATAGTCCAGACTCGTTATAGATGTCTTAATTGATCATAGTCCAGACTTGTTATAGATATGTCATAATTGATCATAGTCCAGACTCGTAACAGATATGTCTTAATTGATCATAGTCCAGACTCGTTATAGATGTCTTAATTGATCGTAGTCCAGGCTTGTTATAGATATGTCATAATTGATCATAGTCCAGACTCGTAACAGATATGTCTTAATTGATCATAGTCCAGACTCGTTATAGATATGTCTTAATTGGTCATAGTCCAGACTCGTTATAGATATGTCATAATTGATCATAGTCCAGACTCGTAATAGATATTTTAAGAGATATTTTTTATGTCTTAATTGATCATAGTCCAGACTCGTTATAGATATGTCTTAATTTATCATAGTCATACTCATTGTAGATGTCTTAATTGATCGTAGTCCAGACTTGTTATAGATATGTCTGAATTGATCATAGTCCAGACTTGTTATAGATATGTCTTAATTGATCATAGTCAGACTCGTTATAGATATGTCTTAATTGATCATAGTCCAGACTCGTTATAGATGTCTTAATTGGTCATAGTCCAGACTCGTTATAGATATGTCATAATTGATCATAGTCCAGACTCGTAATAGATATTTTAAGAGATATTTTTTATGTCTTAATTGATCATAGTCCAGACTCGTTATAGATATGTCTTAATTGATCATAGTCAGACTCGTTATAGATATGTCTTAATTGATCATAGTCCAGACTCGTTATAGATGTCTTAATTGATCATAGTCCAGACTCATTATAGATATGTCTTAATTGATCATAGTCCAGACTCGTAATAGATATTTTTTAATTGATCATAGTCCAGACTTGTTATAGATATGTCTTAATTGATCATAGTCCAGACTTGTTATAGATATGTCTTAATTGATCATAGTCCAGACTTGTTATAGATATGTCTTAATTGATCATAGTCCAGACTCGTAACAGATATGTCTTAATTGATCATAGTCCAGACTCGTTATAGATATGTCTTAATTGATCATAGTCAGACTCGTTATAGATATGTCTTAATTGATCATATTCCAGACTCGTTATAGATATGTCTTAATTGATCATAGTCCAGACTCGTTATAGATGTCTTAATTGATCATAGTCCAGACTCGTTATAGATATGTCATAATTGATCATATTCCAGACTCGTTATAGATATGTCTTAATTGATCATAGTCCAGACTCGTTATAGATGTCTTAATTGATCATAGTCCAGACTTGTTATAGATATGTCATAATTGATCATAGTCCAGACTCGTAACAGATATGTCTTAATTGATCATAGTCCAGACTCGTTATAGATGTCTTAATTGATCGTAGTCCAGGCTTGTTATAGATATGTCATAATTGATCATAGTCCAGACTCGTAACAGATATGTCTTAATTGATCATAGTCCAGACTCGTTATAGATATGTCTTAATTGATCATAGTCAGACTCGTTATAGATATGTCTTAATTGATCATATTCCAGACTCGTTATAGATATGTCTTAATTGATCATAGTCCAGACTTGTTATAGATATGTCTTAATTGATCATAGTCCAGACTTGTTATAGATATGTCTTAATTGATCATAGTCCAGACTCGTAACAGATATGTCATAATTGATCATAGTCCAGACTCGTTATAGATGTCTTAATTGATCATAGTCCAGACTTGTTATAGATGTGTCATAATTGATCATAGTCCAGACTCGTTTTAGTGGCAAATACCATGCAGTTGCACCAGGGGGATTTAAACCAAAAATATATGTGTTTTGCTGGTCTTCTGTTTCCCCTAATGTATTGATGAATTAATTTCCCATCATGAAATGTATCCCCATTCCCCAATCAAATAACTTAATCAAAACCACAACAACAAAAAACAGACAAATACAGCTTCTTACACCAATCTGGCAACCCTCATAAAAATCTGACACCAGTATCCCAAAGAATTAAGTGAAAACAAGCATAGAAAACCACATTGGCATTAATAAAAATGTAATAAAAACGCTACTATTATAAGTATTTCGGTGACAACCTGGTTGATTAATAATATTAGGTTGTTAACACGTTTTTATATATAAATATATATAAATTATATATATATAAATAAATGTCAGACACAAAAAAGGCAGTGTAGAACACCATTGCCCAAAATGCATTGCCCCAATAACTTTCAAAAGATTGTTCCGAAGTTTTACCTTCCAAAATGTATTTTCCTATTAATTAAATCACACAAAATGTGTGTATTTTCAGAAGAATTAAACCACATAAAAACGCACAAAATCTACTGAAATAGTTTTTGTACATATTTGCACTAATTGAGTGTGAGATTGTGTTGTACACAATGTAAATTTGACATTTTCATGTTGCACACTTTTTTTTGTCTCATTAAATAATTTCAAATATTTGTATATACATTTCTACAATTTATAGTTGGTTTGAGGTTTTTAAGTTATTTAAATTTGGCAGTATTGGAATCTTAACATATTGTCCCATGTACATTGTGTAATTTACAGATGGTCTCTAACTATCCCTGTCGACATCCAGTCCACCCGAATTTACCACAGTCATAATGATCTCTGTCGCGAATGAATGATTATGCGAACGTGTGGGATGTCAGCTGTGGGCATATGAGCAGGATTGAAACAAACCCAACCTTAATTTACATTGTGATGTAGTCACGACCAAATGTCTCACAAAACTCAGTTGTAGACAAGACTGACTTTATGGCCAAAATTATCCTATTTACACTTTGTAGTCACTTTTGATGGTAGAATGGATGTTTCTGACTCTTATCGATGCCACATAGTTCATTTTCTACTAGATAAGTAGTTTTTGAGGGGCAGTTGCTCAATTTGTTGAGATGAAATCATGGGGGGTGAATTAGATTTTCCTTAGCCTGTTTTATGATAGTATTTCTTTCGCAATGATATTGTCAAGTAAACGATGAACTAATAGGCTAGGCGGTTTATTGGCGACCTATAGTCGAATCAAAAATGGAGAATCATATGATGTAATAACACAAATGTCAGACATGATAAGCAAGGTTTATATTTACTTGCATAAATCATGAAATGTACAATAAAATTGTCAAGGGTGACAGGCCTATATGGGTGTTCTCGGCATAAAGCAAATGGGTCGTCGTCGGCGTCCTTGCCTTTCCAGAGATGGATCATAAGACGTCATCGGGAACAATCAGGAGTCATGCAGCAGCACTCAGGGGTCAGAGCCAAGGCTGCCTGGAGAGAACGATTCCGGAGGTGACTAAGAACCACCGACCATGGAAACAGAGTGCTGTCCTCCTTTATGAAAACATAAACACACAAGTCACCTCAACTCCACCCGCCTCCTCTCCATCTCCGCCTCTCTCCGCCTGTTTAAACTCTCCCTCCATCATAACGGAAGCATATATGACTTGATGAAGAAATTAGAATACGGCCGCTATCTAAAACCGGCAGGATTTTAAACATGTCAATAATACATGGTTTCATTTTCCATTTCTATTATTACGCTCTCCAAAACATTTGCCTTGTGGTTGGCCCCCTCGTCTCCCACATGTGCCTGTGTGTGTATTCAGGGATCATTTGAATTTGTTTGCCGTCCCTCCCATCTGCCTTCGGGTTTCCATTCCATCTCGTATCGGGCGACGCATAGTCGTTCTAGGAAATCGACAGGATTTTGGTTGTTTACTATTGAGAGCTGGATGGGGCGGGGGGTGGAAGGCATGGATGGGATGTGGGGAGTGGAAGAGATTAATGGTGGGGGTTTGTTTGAATTTCAACCTCAGATTAAGGATCCCTTCCCTCCCTCCCTGTTTATTTTCCATCTCTCCTGCCTAAATGATGTCAATGGAAGCAGAGCTATATGAGCTATTTATAGCATCCCCCCACCCACCCCTCGGCATCACGTGGTTCAGAGCTGCTGCACAATAACCACCTCAAGACAAGAGTGTGCATGAATAGAGGCGGTGAATATTTATCAACGGACGGGTGTCCTGCCATTGTCACATTTACCCACTGTGCAACACCCGTTTGAACAAAGTTTGTGCGTGGGTGTGTTTGGAGTGGGTGGATGTTTTATTTTTTCTTCTTATTTTAACCGAAACCTTTATGTGCAATATCGCCCCCGCAAACGTGCAGCTGTAGCTGACTGCAACTCGCACCCATTGACAAGGATTGCGCGCACACACACAAACACGCGTGCGCTCATATTGGGTTCATTCATTCATCCCTTCACCCAGTCATTCACAGAATTCCTCCCGAGTTCCCCGAATGACTAGACGAATGAATTTCGGAATAAACTTGTTCTTCTGACGTTGAGTACATTTTGTACTTTACCAAACACACACATCTTCGGGGACACAAAAGTACACCGTGTTCCCTTGTTATTCGTTTATGGTGCGCTTTATGCATAGACCACATATCATGGTGGTCTACTCTTCTCTCCCCCTAAACCCCCTCCAACTGGTTGTCTCTCGCCGCGTTCACATGCTACATTACATAACGAGGCTTTACGTCTTCCTCCCATCACAAATAAAGACACGGTTCGCTGCACAAACGTCTTCGGTTGAGAACTGAAGTCTATTTTTATTGGCTATTTCTGCATGTTGCAGGTGATAAAAATACACTACAACCCCCATATCGCTTTCAAACCCAAATTCTTTATATACACACTGAGTATACAAAACATTTAAGAACACTTGCTCTTTCCATGACATAGACTGACCAGGTGAATCCAGGTGAAAACTATGATCCCTTATTGATGTCATTTGTTAAATTCACTTCAATCACTGTAGATGAAGGGGTGGAGACAGGATAAAGAATGATTTTTAAGCCTTGAGACAATTGAGACATGGGTTGTGCTATTCAGTGGGTGAATGGGCAAGACAAAATATTTAAGTGCCTTTGAATGGGGTATGGTAGTAGGTGCCAGACGCACGGTTTGTGTCAAGAACTGCAACACTGCTGGATTTTTCACACTCAACAGTTTCCCATGTGTATCAAGAATGGTCCACCCCCCAAAGGACATCCAGCCAACTTGACACAACTTTGGGAAGCATTGGAGTCAACATGGGCCAGCATCCTTGTGGAACGCTTTCAATACCTTGTAGAGTCCAAGCCGACGATTTAAAGCTCTTCTGAGGGCAGGTGTTCCTAATATTTAGTGTACTCAGTGTATATTCCATACAGTATAGGCTATATCAATCGTCGATCAGCTATAACATCAAAACAACAACTAAAACGATATAACCGAGCCTTTTTTGTCAGAAATAACCAAATAAACACAAATAAATCCCTTTTATATAGATTGGCATAGGGCTGCAACATTTACGCCATGTTGTGTGTTTGTCTTCTGAGCTCAATCTCACGTGCGATTGAATTTGTAACAACAGCAAATCTTTTTCGATGTATAATTTATGGCGAGGTTGCTGTTTATAGCGAGCTGCGTTTATTCAGTACTGTCACACACGTGTAGCAGCTACTTCCTCGCACTCCTGCTGAAGTTGACATTCTGGCGCTTACTGGCTGCTATATATAGCACTCATCGCCGTGCTGTTACTATTCCCAGCATTGTACATGAGGGGGCGGGCGTTGCTTTTCTTTAGTAAAAGGAAGAATACAAAGTTTTTGTTCATAATGGATGCATTTTTTTCTCCGTGTAGGTACGTTCTTGCCCTGGTGTCTGTTTCGTTTGCATAGCAAACTGCTGCATCGATAAGTTAATCACTTATGTATCAATCACTCGGAATCAAGTAATTATCTGTATGCCGCTATCCCATGGTGCTGAATTGTATAAAATCCCCTCTCAGTCCTTGTAAAACCATGGCGAGGTCTTATTAAAAAATACATTTATCTGGAGCCTTAAAACATAAGGATATTCAAGTTTCCCTCTAATCAGGGACCCGCTAACCACTCCATGTATTTGATGTATTCCAGAGCTAGCACACCTGATTCAACTTGTCAAGCAAGCCCTTGACTACGTTCAGGTGAGTTTGTTCAGGACTACAACAACATTTCCCGAGAAGAGATTTGGGGACCAGTTCTGTAAGGATAAAGACTTGGATTCGAAATGAGGGGGTTGGATGCCTATAAGATCAGAACACAAGGCTTTAGAGACGGGGTACTATTGGTACACGACCAGCGCTGTATCCATAAAGCGTTTCAGAGTATGAGTGCTGATCTGGGATCAGGGCCACGTTGTCCATGCAATCTTATTCATTGTGATTTAAAAGCGCCAAACTGATCCTAGATCTACTTTGATATGCTAGATACATACAACCCCAGGTAGCCAGAGTGGGGAGCAATAGGCTCTATAAGGGTTCTAGTATACACTACCACCATCAATAGTCACATATGTAAACCATTTATTGAATGCTCATTGAGTTTCATGTTTTTTGTTGTTGAATCACCTAGCTCTCCTGCTCAAGTCGACTACTCACTGAGGAACCGTTTCAACGCTCAGTCTTTCTGATGTTTATTCTTCTATTCTATTCCCGGTGCTGCTGCTACGCGCTCCACCTCCACTTCCTGGTTATTTTCGGCAGTGTGTGTTTTGGTGTCAGGCTCCGCGGATGGTGGGTTTGGGAAATACCTGGTCACGATAAATCAGGGGGGAGGTTTAGCTAAGAACATGTCACCCCCTACTGCATGGGAAGGAGAAATGCTTGCATATACGGACGGATGTTAGTAGATACATAAAGTGCCGTGAAAAAGTATTTGTTCTAATTTTGCATTTTTTCTTTTAAATACTAAATGTTATCAGATCTTCAACTCGCAATGGCCCTATGGGGAAAAAGTAATTGCCACCATACACTCGAAATTGGGTAAAGTGTTATGAAATGTCATGTAATATTTTAAATTGTATATAACTGTCTTAATGTTACTGGACCCCAGGAATAGTAGCTGCTGCCATGGCAACAACTAATGGGGATCTTTAATAAATACAAAAATACAAACAACTGGTTGTGCCACCTTTAGCTGCAATGACTCCAACCAAACACTTCCAGTAGTTGTTGATCAGTCGCTCACATCGCTGTGGAGGAATATAGGCCCACTCTTGCATCCAGAACTCATGGTTCCTTCTATTCTTTACTGCCTCAGGACCTGGATGACTGGCATTAATAGGATATAAACACTATTACCATTATCACACCAGCCTCCCTCTGGACCCCCTCATAATCACACCAGCCTCCCTCTGGACCCCCCCCCCATAATCACACCAATCTCCCTCTGGACCCCCCCATAATCACACCAGCCTCCCTCTGGACCCCCCCCCATAATCACACCAACCTCCCTCTGGACCCCACCATAATCACACCAACCTCCCTCGGGACCCCCCCATAATCACACCAACCTCCCTCTGGACCCCACCATAATCACACCAACCTCCCTCGGGACCCCCCCATAATCACACCAGCCTCCCTCTGGACCCCCCCCATAATCACACCAGCCTCCCTCTGGACCCCCCCCATAATCACATCAACCTCCCTCTGGACCCCACCATAATCACACCAACCTCCCTTTGGACCCCCCCCCCCCCCCCATAATCACACCAACCTCCCTCTGGACCCCCACCATAATCACACCAGCCTCCCTCTGGACCCCCCCATAATCACACCAACCTCCCTCTGGACCCCCCCATAATCACACCAACCTCCCTCTAGACCCCCCCATAATCACACCAACCTCCCTCTGGACCCCACCATAATCACACCAACCTCCCTCTGGACCCCCCCCCCATAATCACACCAACCTCCCTCTGGACCCCACCATAATCACACCAGCCTCCCTCTGGACCCCCCCATAATCACACCAACCTCCCTCTGGACCCCCCCATAATCACACCAACCTCCCTCTAGACCCCCCCATAATCACACCAACCTCCCTCTGGACCCCCCCCATAATCACACCAACCTCCCTCTGGACCCCCCCATAATCACACCAACCTCCCTCTGGACCCCCCCATAATCACACCAATCTCCCTCTGGACCCCCCCCCATAATCACACCAACCTCCCTCTGGACCCCCCCATAATCACACCAACCTCCTTCTGGACCCCCCCATAATCACACCAATCTCCCTCTGGACCCCCCCCCCCCCCCCATAATCACACCAACCTCCCTCTGGACCCCCCTGTAATCACACCAACCTCCCTCTGGACCCCCCTGTAATCACACCAATCTCCCTCTGGACCCCCATGTAATCACACCAACCTCCCTCTGGACCCCCCTGTAATCACACCAACCTCCCTCTGGACCCCACCATAATCACACCAACCTCCCTCTGGACACCCTGTAATCACACCAACCTCCCTCTGGACCCCCCTGTAATCACACCAACCTCCCTCTGGACCCCCCCATAATTACACCAACCTCTCTCTGGAGACACCATTATCACACCAACCTCCCTCTGGACCCCCCATAATCACACCAACCTCCCTCCGGAGACACCATTATCACACCACCTCCCTCTGGAGCCCGGCCTGAGACAAATGCAAACTCATCCAATCAGATACACACCCCTCTTTGTATTGTTTCCATCCATGTCATGGTAGTCATGTTGACCTCAATAGGTCGCCATAGTCCCAAGCCCTAATCATTTAATAAGATGTATTCACTTATCTCAGATCTACAGTTCATTAGAACCATGTAATGGGAATGTCAGCCATGGTGGTTATGATGTTCTGACTCCAGGAACAATTTTTACATTCTGGGTTGAAGAGAAAGGGATTCTCTCAACCTGACTAGCAGGGCCATGTTCAATGGGCCGCAACGTTTAATAGAAGAGAAACTGTTAAGTGTCCTTATGATGGCTCCAGAGAGTGGTTGTGTAGTGGACATGTGTCATTATGGTTCAGAGGGATGTTGTGGACATGTGGTGTGATTTCAAATGGTCACCCTCATATAGATCACAAAACGTAAGAAAACATACCTTATAGAATGCTGAAGAATGGTAAGCATAGTTTGCGGAAAATGTGATGTTCTATTTACACCGTTGTGAAAAGGAGCAAAACATTTCACGAACTGAATGCGTCCCAAGTCTCAAAGCTTCTCATACCCGGATAGAATGCATTCTGCAATGCAAAGAGAATCAAAAAACTTAAATTATTATTGCAGGAGTTCAGGGGCAGGGGGGGACAAAATGCTGGTCTGTGTTGCCCTCTAGTGGAGGATTTCAGGGTCCATTTGAATACATTTAGAGTGCCGATCTAGGAGCAGCATAGCAGCATCAGCACAGCTACTCTGAGATACTTTATAAAAATGTCAAAAGGCCAACAGCAGCCCGGATGTTGATGGCCGCAGCCCGGATGTTGATGGCCGCAGCCCGGATGTTGATGGCCGCAGCCCAGATGTTGATGGCCGCAGCCCGGATGTTGATGGCCGCAGCCCGGATGTTGATGGCCGCATCCCGGATGTTGATGGCCGCAGCCCGGATGTTGATGGCAGCAGCCCGGATGTTGATGGCCGCAGCCCGGATGTTGATGGCCGCAGCCCGGATGCTGATGGCCGCATCCCGGATGTTCATGGCCGCAGCCCGGATGTTGATGGCAGCAGCCCGGATGTTCATGGCCGCAGCCCAGATGTTGATGGCCGCAGCCCGGATGTTGATGGCCGCATCCCGGATGTTCATGGCCGCAGCCCAGATGTTGATGGCCGCAGCCCGGATGTTGATGGCCACAGCCCGGATGTTCATGGCCGCAGCCCGGATGTTCATGGCCGCAGCCCGGATGTTGATGGCAGCAGCCCGGATGTTGATGGCCGCATCCTGGATGGAACCCTATCCCTTCCTACTTAATGGGGAAGAGAGGGACATTTGGGATGCACCCTTGCCTTGCTACTACAATTAACGTTCCCCAATAAGAAATAACCGCAGACTAGGAATCTATGAACACTTAAAGAGTATGCTGTGTGTGTTGTGAGAACACATTCAGAATTTACTTTCAGATTGATATCATTATTGTAAATTGCTTATGTGAGTTTGACCTTAAGCTCCTCCTCAGGCTAATGGATCTTAACCTCTTCCTCAGGCTAATTGATCTTAACATCTTCCTCAGGCTAATGGATCTTAACCTCTTCCTCAGGCTAATTGATCTTAACCTCGTCCTCAGGCTAATTGATCTTAACCTCGTCCTCAGGCTAATTGATCTTAACCTCATCCTCAGCCTAATTGATCTTAACCTCGTCCTCAGGCTAATTGATCTTGTCCTCAGGCTAATTGATACAGCATGTAAAATAGAGAGCTAGCTGGTGGCCAACACTAGTTTGATTTCAATCACAAGAAAGTTCTTCATTCAGGAGGCTATGATTGATAAGATAATACATTTGATATTAAGTAATTAGCTCAATTGAGAAATCTAAAAAATAGAAACCACACCTTGACAATATGAACACAATAAACCACCTTGGTATTGATGTTCATCAGTTCGTTGTCGGGCATTTCCTACAAGTCGTCTTCCGATTCACTGAAAAACGAACTATTCAGATAAAGAGGTGAGGAATTGAAACTACCACCCGATTCTGAATTTTGAGAGGGAGAGAAAGAACCGCCCCCCTCCTCCTCCTCCAACACACGTGTCCCCACATGCAGACCTGTAGCTCCCACTGTGAGCGCGTGTCGAACCGAGCCAGCATGTGTGCGATGCGTGAGCTAGAGAGTCGGCACTCCATCCGGGTGTGTAAAATAAAGGAGCTTTCTTAACAAGGCAGCCGCTATTTTTAGCTCCTTCAATTATTGGGCGCCAGATTCTACTCTCCCTACTTCAAAGCAGTTCTCCCCACTCAGTCCCGACGCTGGGGGAGCTGGAGGGAAAGAAAGGGGTGATGCAGGAATGGAGACAGGATATATCCCAAATGGCACCCTATTCCCTGTACAGAACACTACTTCTGACCATTATGTAGGGAACTGGGTGTCATTTGGGAGACAAAAGAGGGGGGAAAAAAGAGCACCAAGCAAACCTGACAGGAGAAGAGGGGGGGGGGGGGGGGGGGACAAGGGAGAGTGAGAAGAGAGGGGGGGGGGGGGGGAGGAAGGGACAGAATAGAGGGAGAGAGAAGAGAAGGGGGACTAGAGAAGAGGGGGGGAGAAGGAAAATATAAAATGTGGATCCCAGATAGCAGGGCCTTAGCTAAAATTAGCTCTCCCTTCCTCCCCTCTCCAGTTGATGAAAGGGTCTGAGCCAGGACTAAACAGAGGGGGAGAGGGAAGGTGAAAAGTGGAGGGGAGGAGTCCAGGACAGACCGAGAGGGAGGGAGTGATGAGAGAAGCATACAGGTGTCTATGCTGCCCTTTTCCACTTGTCCTTCTATCACTTTGGGTTTAAAAAGACCCACATCGCTCTGACTACACACAGAAATGCAAACGATTGTAAGTAATCTATATAGCAGTCATGTTTTCCTGACATAAACACACATAATGACTGGACTGTCTACCATATATTCTGCTAGTCTTTCTGTTGCTGTTCGTTGGAGGCCTCTGCAACAGCTGCCATGTTGTGCTGTTCGCTGGAGGCCTCTCCAACAGCTGCCATGTTGTGCTGTTCGTTGGAGGCCTCTCCAACAGCTGCCATGTGTTCGGTGGAGGCCTCTTCAACAGCCGTTTCATCTCTTCCTCTGTAAAGTTTCCATTTTCACCTTGCTGCTGTCATTCTCTCCAAGCCTGGATAGATTACAGTTGGTCAAATAGACGTCAAAAAGCAGATATTGTTTTTGCTTTGAAGCTAACCCCAACCTTAACCCCAACCATTTAGTTAATTCTCCTAACCTGCTACGAAAAGTAAATTCTGACATACTTTGTATACTATAGTATCTAGTCAAAACCCTGTCCAGGGTGCTGAAGAAAAGGGTTAGGAGGCAGCTTGAGAGGCTTCAGAATCATCAGCAACCTAAGCACAAATGTTTGTCACCTTTAGATAAAAAGGTCACCAGTAATATTTTAGCTAGGAAAATGAAATACATTTAACACACCAATATTATTAAATCTCTATAGAAACCATGTCAAGCCATTCCTTCCTGTGGTGCTGAGGGTGAAAGGGAGTACTTCACTGCTGAATTCCACTGCTGTGGAACTGAGCGGATTGGTTAGGTGGAAGCAATATGTTAATATTTCTACCCAGCAAATCACAAGGCAGGACGAAGCATTCCACCATAACATGAATATATATTAATTCCTCTCAGATCTACAGGAAACAGTGGGATGTAATTTCCTTCAAGATACCTTACTCTTCCTTTGACAGCAAGGTCACTTGGGCTTCAGAAAACACCAGTTCTTTTACAAAAAAAAGTTAAATCAAATCAAATGAACAAATTCCTAGCAAGTGAAGCTCAATACAAGCTAAAACAGGGGGTTGTGTTCAGTTGGTCTTTTTTTGTAGCAACAATTAATAACAGTACATACCAAACATCACATATGTCCCAAATACCACAAGCTTGGAGGTATGTTTGCTCCCGCGTGTGGAGGGGTGCGGCATTCAGAACAGCACCGGTTGCGTTCAAATCAACAGATGCTATGTTTCCTTCAACCTGAATGCACCCCAGGAGTCCGTTTTGTCTTTTGCATTGATTGACTATATAGACGATACACCACCAACTATAAAGCAGAGAACCTACAACACAGGTCAACTTCTGTATACTGCACAGTGAGGAAAAGCTTTGAAGGACCATTTGGTAGAAAAATACTCAGAAATTATTCGATCATGTATGCCAATCAGATTTGATTACCTTTTTTTAATCCAAAAGTTTTTAAATAACACGGGGAGAAATATTTAATAAAAAAATAATAAAAGCATGCAAAACATGAATGGAAAACTCAAAATTGAGACTCTAAACTCATTTAAATTTAGTAGAAAAGTTACTTGGGAGTTAATTAAAATTAAACTTCCAAGTCCTAAATCTGCCTTGGCTGATTCAAAAGACACCCAATGTCCAATAAAACAAATTGACTTTAATAATCATCTATTCGGCGTCACACAGCCTGTTTTGCAGAGGAAATAATCTAGTTTTTCCTACTACCTAAAAATTCAGAATACATTGGTTTTCAATGTAATTGTCTTATTTTAACAAGGTTTTACACAAACAAAAGGGCGTGGTGGTGGAGACATCAATTCAAGTTTGATAAAAAAAATTCAGAGGAAAACATTTCGATTCATACAAAGTAGCGAAGAGAGAAGGCCAATCCAAATCCAAACTCGAAAAAAATTAAAAAGAAATAAAGAGAATGCATTTGTCAACAGTTTATAAAACTTTTTTTTTTCTGACAAAAATATCAAATCAGGTACATCTTGTCAGTCTCTGGTTCCACAAAAATACTAATAAAAAACTAAAACCACAAGGATCTACTTGAACAATCGCTTCACCAGGCAAGAGTGTGAGGGTGGAAATGTCAGGTAGGAAAGTCCAAATCCCAGTCTCCTTGAAGTGGATTTACTCTGAGGGCAGGAAACGACCAAAAAAACAACAACTTCCTTTGCACAGGTGTTTGGAGGCGGAGGAAAAATAACAAGTGGACACAGGTTGAGGAGCGGTGGTCATGGAGACCCCCTTGGTTACGGCAGGGATCCTGATGTGCTGCAGTTCAGTGTGTGTAGTGTGTGTGTGATGGTGGACTCAGTAGATTCGGCCTCGGCCCCTGCCTCCGAATCCTCTTCCCCGGCCGCCCCTGAAGCCTCCGCGCTGCTCTGGAATCACAAGACGGGCACAACAGACAGGGGATCAGTATGAACAATCATCATAAGGGCCAGGAGATTTTCCTGACTGTTAGACCTGGCCAGGAATAACCTCTGGGCCTTATTTTGAAGGGATCCAACAGCCTATAAAAGGAAAAACTAACGGTGTTACTTCATGTGTTTCATAGCTCAAAAGGATCGTAATATGGAGACATTCCCTCCCATTCAGTTGCAGATTTCTCAACTGCTCACATGAAACAGAGGGCTCAGCTTGAAAACAATGCCTGATTTGGGTTAATTAAGCAGTAAGGCACCTCGGGTTTGTGGTATATGGCCAATATACCACGGCTAAGGGCTGTGTCCAGGCACTCCGCATTAAGTACAACCTTAGCCGTGGTATATTGGCCATATACCACACCACCTCGGGCCTTATTGCTTACGGCTAAGGTTGTCCTTCAGCACTACGCATCGCGGAGTGCCTGGACACAGCCCTTAGCCGTGGTATATTGGCCATATAACACAAACCTGAGGTGCCTTATTGCTATTACAAACAGGTTACCAACATAATTAAAGCCGTAAAAATATGTTTTGTCATACCTGTGGTATACGGTCTGTTATACCATGGCTGTCAGTCATTCAGCATTCAAGCCTCGAACAACCCAGTTTATAAAGTCTGATATACCACGGCTGTCAGCCAATCAGGCCTCAAACGACCCAGTTTATAACTATCCTATGAACACGGTACATTCTAGCATCAAATCATTAGCATGTGCACCTCGGTCACTCAAGTAACCAAAAAGGGTGTATGTGGCACAATACACGGTGGAAGTGGAGAGGCTCAGTAGGCCCCCAAAACATGACCACAGTTCAGTCAGTACATCATCTCACCCAGAGTGACTAAGTTACACCAAGAGCATTCTACTTATGTAGAAGAGACAAAATGTCAGACAATATGAGAAGAAAACATGTCTGCGAAACGCCTGTCTTCCACCCGGTGCCCCTAAAACCCAGCTATGGCTCAGTGTGCCACCCTCGCCGCCCCAGCGCCACCCTCACCGTTAGAGAAGTTGCCGATGGTGGCGCTGTACTTGCCACTGGGGGGGTTGTAGATCTGCCGTGCGTCCCTCCGGGGCAGGGGGGGGGACAGCTGCTTCTTCATGGTACTGCCTGCACCCATATCCTCCCCGGACGGGCGCTTCAGACTGTGGTGGGCAAAGAGGGCAAAGGTCACAGTGTTATGACCCCAGGTGACCTGATCTAATGGTGTTTTATATCTGAAGATTTGCCACTAACAAGTTGCTAGTGTCCCTGTATAATGCATTACAAATCCATTCATCAGTCATTGATATGGGCAGGTCCGTTGAGATGAGACTGAATCCCATGAATGAACATTACACTCCAATTTACAAAACAGACAGCCTGGCACTGAACTCCCCCTGACGGACTACTTTCGGAGAACTGAAAACATCTGACCCATTTAGATTTTTGACAGCGTAATGCATCTTTAAGACTGTTAAAGAACACCTCGTCAGAAACCCAATATTCTGGGTCACCAGATTCCCCGTGACAACATTGAAAGAGGCTTACGCTACAGCCTCAGCCTTCTGGACAGGCTTCCAGGACAGCGTGACTGTGCTCTTGTACGACGGCGGGTTGTGGAAGAGATCCTGCAGAGAAAGGGAACAGTAATGAGAATGTCAGCTAGTGTTTCAGGGTCGACCAAGTGCGTTTCAGGGTCGACCAAGAGCGTTTCAGGGTTGACCAAGTGCGTTTCAGGGTCGACCAAGTGTTTCGAACACCTCACCTTGATCAGAACGTTGATGTTGTTGGTGATCTTCAGAGCCACCACTTTGATCTTGTTCTGAGATGGAAAGACAATATAACCATCAGGGAATACTCACAATAGAAAACGGTCTACGGCGCTTCATTGAAATCAGAACAACTGTGAGGCTTGTCAAGAAGAAACAAAACAAGTGACTTATCATTGGAGACCAAAACAACAGCCATGATACATAGCTACCTCTTCGGTCTTCAGTGCGTCTCCAGTCTTGCCTTGCAGGGCCACTCGCAGCTGGCGAATGTACACCTGCAGCCCTCTGGCGAAGTACTGTAATCTGGAGGCAGGAGAGAAAAAACAAACTTGGGTTTATACACCTTTCAAACCAAGACATTTTTCCTCACCATCTTCAGCATCCCACCAACTTTTAGTTATATATTTCCGCCAACCGACCTAGTAATGATCTCTGGAAAGTTCTGCGTACGGCCGAGTATGAACTGTAGAAGTAATGCTGAGGCGGTATTGGCACGCTCTTGGTGGTTGCTAGGCAGCTAACTATTATCATCCTGGCAGTTGTAAACTTTGCGAGGCATGTCACTTCATCCATCTCGTCGCGCTGCCCACCACACACACACACACTGTTGTTTCCTCAACCACAACTGGATGGATCCATAAAGACTTACAGTGGGAATAAATATCACTGAATGACAAAGAAAATATGGAAATAAAATAGGCTAATGCAATTGAAGGCATCAAATTGTTGCTTACTGAAACTCCCAAAGTCGGCAGGGGCGGCAGGGTAGCCTAGTGGTTAGAGCGTTGGACTAGTAACCGGAAGGTTGCAAGTTCAAACCCGCGAGCTGACAAGGTACAAATCTGTCGTTCTGCCCCTGAACAGGCAGTTAACCCACTGTTCCTAGGCCGTCATTGAAAATAAGAATTTGTTCTTAACTGACTTGCCTGGTTAAATAAAGGTAACATTTTTACAAAACAATTTCAATTGTTATAAACTATTCAAAGCATTAACCTAACTGTGTGGAGTCACTATTTCAGCACCGTTTCGCACTGTTTTGAGACAAACGTGAATATTCTTTTCTTTTCACCGAATCGCCGTTTGGATATTGGTTAGGCTGTGGAAATGTTAGCTAAGTTGAGGCGAGTGCTGCTCACGATTATCTTGTCTAGTTGGCTCATTATTTTGCATTGATCAGAACATTTTGCCAGCATGTTATGTAGTTTAACTAACAGATTATTTTGCTCTTCACTCACTGTCGCTTCGTAGCCTAGGCCTACTCCCAACCAACATGTGACTCGCCTTAAAGTGATTTTGTTTCACTGAATCTGTCTGTATATTAGGTTAATTCTAAATAAGTAGAGGTGGGACAGCTCCATCTATCGCTGCTCAGAAACATTTAGCATGCTATAATGTAGCCTAAATCAGGTGATTATCACTGCTCAGAAACATTTAGCATGCTTTTATGTAGCCTAAATCAGGTAAACGTCTATTATTTTTGCTCAATTGCATAAATGCAACTCCAAAAGCCCAACGGAGAATGTGAAATTTGAACACGAGACTCAAATGATTTTGAAACTATAGAACGCTATTATTTTCTACGGGTATAAATAATGAAGATACTCAACGTGAGACCCTACCCCAGCTCCCTAACAAAACAGAGAGGTTAGGAAAGAGCAAAAGAGGATAAAAATTGAATTGAAAAAATCATGGACTTGCCATGGGCTCTTTATTTATATGGACGGCAGTTTCACACGTTGCCATGCAGGAAAAATATATTATTGTGTGTGTCATTTATTCTGTTATATTTCATTATATTCTTAGCCTACTATAAAAATACAATGAGCTCCAATCGGGACAGTGAGGGTATTTTCATCCATATCAGGTGAACCGTTTAGAAATTACAGAACTTTGTGTACATATCATCCCACCCATTTTAAAGGAACAAAAATATTGGGGCCAGTTAACTTGACTACTTTAATACACAAGTTAACTATTTGGTCCCTTATTCAGATTGGAGGTTAACTTTAAAGTAACGCTAGTGGTCAACAACTCAGACGTGGAAGCCAAACAACTCAAATGATTAGAATAATGCTTGATTTGTAACTTAAGTTGATGCCTTGTACGTCTATCCATTCATTTTACAGCGTAATTAAAATACGCTTGTATTTAGAATTCCATTTTTCCGACATTTCTTCATGGTCTATTACTGTAAATCACCTACAGTCTCCTGGAACAATTCTGTTTATCCTCTGGACTCAGATAAAGACAATTCAGATAAAGACAATTCATTTAATTTGAAATCCAAAGTGCTGGAAGTACAGAGCCAAAACAACTAAATGTGTCACTGTCCCAATGCTTTGAGCTCACTGTATGATGTGTGTCGACTGTAGTCAGGGTAGCCCAAGTAGGCCTAGTTTGTTGAATCATCAATAAACACCTATTGATTTCATGTGAACGGCTCAGCCATATAGGCGGCACAGACTAGTAACATCATTCAACTCAAAATATGCCATTCTAATTAGAGGTTGACCGATTAAATCGGAATGGCCGATTAATTAGGGCCGATTTCAAGCTTTCATAATCGGAAATCTGCATTTTTGTTTATTTAATCTTTATTTAACCAGGCAAGTCAGTTAAGAACACATTCTTATTTTCAATGACGGCCTAGGAACGGTGGGTTAACTGCCTTGTTCAGGGGCAGAAAGACAGATTTTCACCTCGTCAGTTCAGGGGACCCAATCTTGCAACCTTACAGTTAACTCATCCAACGCTATAACCACCTGCCTCTCGTTGCACTCCACAAGGAGTCTATTACACAAATGCAGTAAGCCAAGGTAAATTGCTAGCTAGCATTAAACTTATCTTATAAAAACAATCAATCATAATCACTAGTTAACTACACATGGTTGATGATATTACTAGATATTATCTAGCGTGTCCTGAGTTGCATATAATCTGACCGAGCATACAAGCATACAAGTATCTGACTGAGCGGTGGTAGGCAGCAGCAGGCTCGTAAGCATTCAAACAGGACTTTTGTGCGTTTTGCCAGCAGCTCTTCGTTGTACGTCAAGCATTGCGCTGTTTATGACTTCAAGCCTATCAACTCCCGAGATGAGGCTGGTGTAGCCAATGTGAAATGGCTAGCTAGTTAGCGGGGTGAGCGCTAATAGCGTTTCAAACGTCACTCGCTCTGAGATTTGGAGTAGTTGTTCCCCTTGCTCTGCATGGGTAACGCTGATTCGAGGTTGGCTGTTGTCAATGTGTTCCTATGGGCAAGGAGAGGTATGGGCAAGGAGAGGGACGGAAGCTATACTGTTACACTGGCAATACTATAGTGCCTATAAGAACATCCAATAGTCAAAGGTGAATGAAATACAAATCGTATAGAGAGAAATGGTCCTATAATTCCTATAATAACCTACAACCTAAAACTTCTTACCTGGGAATATTGAAGACTCATGTTAAAAGGAACCACCAGCTTTCATATGTTCTCATGTTCTGAGCAAGGAACTTAAACGTTAGCTTTCTTACATAGCACATATTGCACTTTTACTTTCTTCTCCAACACTTTGTTTTTGCATTATTTAAACCAAATTGAACAAGTTTCATTATTTATTTGTATTATATTAAGTTAAAATAAGTGTTCATTCAGTATTGTTGCAATTGTCATTATTACAAATAAATAACATTAAAAAAATTATTCCCCCCCCCAAAATTGCCCGATTAATCAGTATCGGCTTTTTTGGGGTCCTCCAATAATCGGTATCGGCGTCGAAAAATCATAATCGGTCGACCTCTTATTCTAATCTTTTGAAAATACATTATTCGTTTTGTGTTTTAGGACCTACCAAAAACGATCTAATAGTGAATGTTTTTGTGATGGGTGTTATTCCAACGGATTAATTCAAATACGACGCCCACCCACATCTACTCCCACACTGAACGGCCTGTAGAAAAGACTTATCCAGAAAGGAATGTGGTCAAAACAGGACTGTATGAACTAGGTTCTAAAAAACATGGCCAGATAAAAATGACTGGCAACATTCAGTAAAGTCTGTATGCAAAAGGGTACTAGACTGACTTAAAATACATTTTTTTTTAAAAATACAAATAAAACTATGACTCGGTAAACAATCACTAACATTACTGGCATCTACACGCTACAGTAGACTGATAGAAATTAAACAGAAACATTGTCAAAACGCAGATGACTGATGAAAATGGGGACCAAAATAAATGTAAATGCCACAACACTTTTCAAAAAGACAAGCGAACGTTGCCAAAAACATTACGGGGCAAACCCTCCTCTACCTGATCTTGAAGTCTTTGAGGCGCTCTGCATTGATCTTGTCAATGAGGAAATCGGGGAGCTTTTTGCCCAGCTGGTGGAAGCTGAAGAGGAGACACTCCACGTAGCTGAACTGCAGCTTGGGCTCGTCGCTCAGTGTGTTCTCGCCTTTCTCACCCTCCGCCTCTGGAGGCAGCGGCATGAACTCCTAGACACAGGGAGGAAGGGTGGACCAGTTAGCCCTCCTACCGGTCCGGACCAGTTAGCCCTCCTACCGGTCCGGACCAGTTAGCCCTCCTACCGGTCCGGACCAGTTAGCCCTCCTACCGGTCCGGACCAGTTAGCCCTCCTACCGGTCCGGACCAGTTAGCCCTCCTACCGGTCCGGACCAGTTAGCCCTCCTACCGGTCCGGACCAGTTAGCCCTCCTACCGGTCCGGACCAGTTAGCCCTCCTACCGGTCCGGACCAGTTAGCCCTCCTACCGGTCCGGACCAGTTAGCCCTCCTACCGGTCCGGACCAGTTAGCCCTCCTACCGGTCCGGACCAGTTAGCCCTCCTACCGGTCCGGACCAGTTAGCCCTCCTACCGGTCCGGACCAGTTAGCCCTCCTACCGGTCCGGACCAGTTAGCCCTCCTACCGGTCCGGACCAGTTAGCCTTCCACCAGTCCGGACCAGTTAGCCTTCCACCAGTCCGGACCAGTTAGCCTTCCACCAGTCCGGACCAGTTAGCCTTCCACCAGTCCGGACCAGTTAGCCTTCCACCAGTCCGGACCAGTTAGCCTTCCACCAGTCCGGACCAGTTAGCCTTTCACCAGTCCGGACCAGTTAGCCTTCCACCAGTCCGGACCAGTTAGCCTTCCACCAGTCCGGACCAGTTAAGGGCAAAACACGCCATAACCAACATCAGCCTCATACCTTGGCACGGTCTGTTTGGTCCATTGGCCTTTTACCAGTCTGATAAACCAGACCGTTACATAAGCTGGTCCAAAATCAACAACTAGATATAGCGATATGCAGTCTGGTGAAAACTCTCATAACCCCATTAGAAGATATCCAGAGAGATACCAGTATGGTGAAAGCACTCCTAACCTCATGAGAAGGCTGAGCTGCGCTAGGCTGTTACTTACCAGCAGCTTCTCAAACAGCATGGTGAGGTTGGTCTCCACCTTCTCCATGTCTCCACAGAATGGACTCATCTCAGCAAGCAGCTTCAACACCTACACACACACACCACATATCAATGCTATTGTCCCCGGCATGTTGGAGCCAACATGGAGGACTAGTTGCCTGAACTTTGTACTGTTGGTACAGGGGAGGGTGGTAACTGACCTCCAGCTGAATGTCCAGCTCTGCCACGGGACTGGTCAGGGAGCTGAGGTTGGGCAGGACGTGGTCACAGAAGTAAGTGACGAAGCGGGTGGAATGGACATTTTTCTGGAAGTGTAAAAATAATGAGTTTCAAGCTCAAGAAGTTCAAGTTAATTTGTCTCTGAGGAACATTTGTTTTAGGGGGAGGTCAGAAGCTTGAACAAACACGCATAAATAGAAAATAAGTAAAAATGAGACGTAAAGGCAAAAATACTATTAGCATTTTGCAAACAATTACAGTGCGTGTGTGTATATGGTGATAGTAAGCATTGTAAAACAACATTTCCCCCAGTGTGTTTGGTGATACTGTGTGTGTTGTGAGTGGGAGATAAGCAGTTGCTTCAGTTGGTAAGAGTGTGGCACTAGCAAAGCCAAGGTCGCAGGTTCAAGTCCCACAGGGGACACACAAAAATGACTATGAACTCACTGTACTGGAAGACACTAAGTGGAGTATAGTATGTCAGAATGTCTGCGTGTCACTCACAGAGAAGAGGTAGAGTATATTATTATGGCCTGTGTGTGTGTGTGTGTATCACTCACAGAGAAGAGGTGGAGTATATTATTATGGCCTGTGTGTGTGTGTGTGTATCACTCACAGAGAAGAGGTGGAGTATATTATTATGGCCTGTGTGTGTGTGTTATAGTGTGTGTGTGTATCACTCACAGAGAAGAGGGGCAGGGCCTGGCGCGTGCACTGCAGCAGGCGGTCCACAGTGTCAGGGTCAGCGGGGTTCAGGGCCTGCTCCAGAAAGGCCTGCTCCACCACCAGCTCCACCAGCTGCTGCCGTCCACTCATCGTCTGCAGGCCCTTCAGCACCATCAGGATCCGCATCAGCAGCACAAACTCTTCCCCAGTCACGTCCTCCAGCACCTGGGGTTGGAACAGGGTCAACGTGGGACACAGGGTCAACGTGGGACACAGGGCTGGGTCGTGTTCAGTAGGCACAAAACAGAAGAAAACTGACTAAAACTGGGAGGGACTACCAGGACTTGCACAACAAGAAAGTAATTTTTTGCTTTGAAGACATTTTGCTACGATGTGCTCTAATGAAAATGACCCAGGAGTCACCGTGACCCACAGGTCACCAGTTACAAATATATCCTACCTCCAACTAGGTGACAGATCCCTCCTACGGAGCTCTTGTATTCAGTTTGTCAATTAATAGTAATAAAAACACATTCTAATCTATCCAAGCCCTCTCACAAAGAGCTCTACTAACCAGCCCCAAGCAGTGAGTTAGTTCACCACACGGATCGTTGCTACCAGAGCAGAGCGCTATGGAACAGACCTTCTTTGTCTCGGTGAAGATGTAGTCCTCCACCTCCTTGGTCATGGCGTCCTCAGGCATGGTCTTCAGCTTGATGGAGAGGAACTTGATGGCCCTCTCCCTTACTATGTCCTCCCCCTGCAGGATCTGAGAGAACAGACCTCCTAGTGTAGCTGAGACAGAATAGAGAAATGCAGGTTGGTTATCCACAGGACATAGAGGCTATGCAGAAGTCCTGCCTCTGGGAGGGGGAGCTCGAGACAAAGAAAAGGGTATTATATCCATGTTATGCTCACCTCAACTAACTAGGACTACCCACTAACTAGGACTACCCACTAACTAGGACTACCCACTAACTAGGACTACCCACTAACTAGGACTACCCACTAACTAGGACTACCCACTAACTAGGATGGTTAATGTAAGGCCTGCTTCATGTTTACTAACGCGTTGTTTCAGAGTTCTACACAACAGACGGCATGGAATACAGTCAGGTATGAAAACACCTGGAAAAAAACATTTCCTTTGAACTACTCTTTTCTTTTTAGAGCATTGCACGAATACAAGAGCACGAGGCAGGGCGCCCTGCCTGATCACTAGTGTATACAAGAGCACGAGGCAGGGCGCCCTGCCTGATCACTAGTGTATACAAGAGCACGAGGCAGGGCGCCCTGCCTGTTCACTAGTGTATACAAGAGCACGAGGCAGGGCGCCCTGCCTGATCACTAGTGTATACAAGAGCACGAGGCAGGGCGCCCTGCCTGATCACTAGTGTATACAAGAGCACGAGGCAGGGCGCCCTGCCTGATCACTAGTGTATACAAGAGCACGAGGCAGGGCGCCCTGCCTGATCACTAGTGTATACAAGAGCACGAGGCACTGCATCCTGCCTTTTCACTAGTGTATACAAGAGCACGAGGCACTGCATCCTGCCTGTTGACTCGTGAAGTTGTCCGTCATCTCACAATTGAAAACCTACCCATACATGAGAAAAAGTATATATATAATTGAAATGTTTAAAAAAAATGGACACTTACCCTTCGCGTCCATCTTGAAGATGGAGACCAGAGCCGTGTTCACTTGGTTGAATTCGGCCGAATCTTCTGTAAACAACAACGTAGAAGAGAGTATAAATATTGGTCCAACAGCTTCCCATATATCCTATTGACACCGACCCAAACACCATGGTATACATAATGTCCACTCCCAGGAGAGTACAAACATTTCCCCTCAACAGGGCACGTGCTACATAGGTTTGATACAAGGTACGAGTGTTGCTCGGTATACCGGTAACATTCCCATGGTAACTGTACATTACCAAAACATCCCAATACCAACAGTTTTAGAATAACGCAGTAACGTTTCATATGATACTACCGATTATTTTCAGCTCTACCGATCTAAAGAACCTGCTTGCACTTGTTATAAAATGTTAATAAATTCAGTTGAATTCAATAACATCCACCTCACCCGCCTGCTTCTCTCCCTCCGTCCACCCCTCACTCGCCTGCTTCTCTCCCTCCGTCCACCCCTCACTCGCCTGCTTCTCTCCCTCCGTCCACCCCTCACTCGCCTGCTTCTCTCCCTCCACCCCTCACCTGCCTGCTTCTCTCCCTCCGTCCACCCCTCACTCGCCTGCTTCTCGCCCTCCGTCCACCCCTCACTCGCCTGCTTCTCTCCCTCCGTCCACCCCTCACTCGCCTGCTTCTCGCCCTCCGTCCACCCCTCACTCGCCTGCTTCTCGCCCTCCGTCCACCCCTCACTCGCCCGCTTCTCGCCCTCCGTCCACCCCTCACTCGCCCGCTTCTCGCCCTCCGTCCACCCCTCACTCGCCTGCTTCTCGCCCTCCGTCCACCCCTCACTCGCCTGCTTCTCTCTGGGCTTTCCCTGTATATAGTCTTGCAATTGTACTGCTGCTCTTTAATTACTTGTTACTTTCATTTCTTATTCCTATTTTTTCTTAAACTGCATTGTTGGTTAGGGGCTCATAAGTAAGCATTTCACTGAGGTCTACTACACCTGTTGTATTCAGCATTTCACTGTGAGGTCTACTACACCTGTTGTATTCAGCATTTCACTGTGAGGTCTACTACACCTGTTGTATTCAGCACTTCACTGTGAGGTCTACTACACCTGTTGTATTCAGCACTTCACTGTGAGGTCTACTACACCTGTTGTATTCAGCACTTCACTGTAAGGTATACCTGCTGTATTCGGGGCCTGTGACAAATACAATTTGATCTATTCCTCTATTCCTCAGTTTTTAAAATGAAATTTAGCCGTGATGGCAAGTGGGATTTTTTAAATGCATTTAACCAGACGAATCAGGTAAGAACAAATTCCAATTTACAATGACAGTCCACCAAAAGGCCTCCTGCGGAGATGGGGATACATTTTTGTTTAAAAAAAATAACATGACAAAACACACATCACAACACTACATTAAGAGGGACATAAGACAACAACACAGCATGGCAGCAACACATGACAACACAGCAGCAACACATGACAACACAGCATGGCAGCAACACATGACAACATAGCATGCCAGCAACACATGACAACACAGCAGCAACACATGACAACATAGCATGGCAGCAACACATGACAACATAGCATGGCAGCAACACATGACAACACAGCATGGCAGCAACACATGACAACACAGCATGGCAGCAACACATGACAACATAGCATGGCAGCAACACATGACAACATAGCATGGCAGCAACACATGACAACATAGCATGGCAGCAACACATGACAACATAGCATGGCAGCAACACATGACAACATAGCATGGCAGCAACACATGACAACATAGCATGGCAGCAACACATGACAACATAGCATGGCAGCAACACATGACAACATAGCATGGCAGCAACACATGACAACATAGCATGGCAGCAACACATGACAACATAGCATGGCAGCAACACATGACAACATAGCATGGCAGCAACACATGACAACACAGCAGCAACACATGACAACACAGCAGCAACACATGACAACATAGCATGGCAGCAACACATGACAACACAGCAGCAACACATGACAACACAGCAGCAACACATGACAACACAGCATGGCAGCAACACATGACAACATAGCATGGCAGCAACACATGACAACATAGCATGGCAGCAACACATGACAACATAGCATGGCAGCAACACATGACAACATAGCATGGCAGCAACACATGACAACATAGCATGGCAGCAACACATGACAACATAGCATGGCAGCAACACATGACAACATAGCATGCCAGCAACACATGACAACACAGCAGCAACACATGACAACATAGCATGGCAGCAACACATGACAACACAGCAGCAACACATGACAACACAGCATGGCAGCAACACATGACAACATAGCATGGCAGCAACACATGACAACATAGCATGGCAGCAACACATGACAACATAGCATGGCAGCAACACATAACATAGCATGGCAGCAACACATGACAACATAGCATGGCAGCAACACATGACAACATAGCATGGCAGCAACACATGACAACATAGCATGGCAGCAACACATGACAACATAGCATGGCAGCAACACATGACAACATAGCATGGCAGCAACACATGACAACATAGCATGGCAGCAACACATGACAACATAGCATGGCAGCAACACATGACAACATAGCATGCCAGCAACACATGACAACACAGCAGCAACACATGACAACACAGCAGCAACACATGACAACATAGCATGGCAGCAACACATGACAACATAGCATGGCAGCAACACATGACAACACAGCAGCAACACATGACAACACAGCATGGCAGCAACACATGACAACATAGCATGGCAGCAACACATGACAACATAGCATGGCAGCAACACATGACAACATAGCATGGCAGCAACACATGACAACATAGCATGGCAGCAACACATGACAACATAGCATGGCAGCAACACATGACAACATAGCATGGCAGCAACACATGACAACATAGCATGGCAGCAACACATGACAACATAGCATGGCAGCAACACATGACAACATAGCATGGCAGCAACACATGACAACATTGGGCACGGACAACAGCACAAAGGGAAAGAAGGTAGAGACAACAATGCATCACTGCAGTCCTTGAGTTCTCTTATATTTGTTACATCGGAGTAGCTCGGGCAAAGTTGATACATTATATAATTTCATTGCCTGTTATAACTATGGGCACAGGCCAGTCTGAGTAGACTGCAAGTTAGCTGTAACGCAGCCTCCCGTGTCAACTGAGCACAAGCCTAAAACGGGTAAAATTATGACCCATATTACCAGAGACACCTTTTTTTCTTTCTACGAGATTCCTTTGACAGTTTTATCCCCGTATTATAAATGTATTTAAAATTATTTCCTCCTTGCACTGTCTGTTACGCATCTTTTTATTAACTATTTTTTTTAAATCAAGAATATTTGAAGTATTACTTTCTATAATACTTTGTATAATTTCACAAACCATGTCTTAAACTAATCCGGGGTAACCAATTATTGGTTTGATAACAAACAATGTTGTTCAGTCATGTTACCTAGCTAGCTAACAACCCGGTAACTTGACAGTATGTCTAGGCTAATTTGATTGGCCCAGGAATAAAGGAAAAGGGTCTGCTACTCATGACATGTGCTTCTAAAAAAAAAAAGGAAGGATTCATGTAGGTCTAAACTATATTAAAAACCATTCTCCTTCTGGTGTTACTTCAATTCCGTTTGGTGCCTAACATTTTAAAAGTTGGGAGCAGTGTATTTAATATACTTTTTACCCCCTTTTCACCCCAATTTCGTGGTATCCAATTGTTTAGTAGCTACTATCTTGTCTCATCGCTACAACTCCCGTACAGGCTCGGGAGAGACGAAGGTTGAAAGTCACGCGTCCTCCGATACACAACCCAACCAAGCCGCACTGCTTCTTAACACAGCGCGCATCCAACCCGGAAGCCAGCCGCACCAATGTGTCGGAGGAAACACTGTGCACCTGGCGCACTGCGCCCGGCCCGCCACAGGAGTCGCTGGTGCGCGATGAGACAAGTACATCCCTACCGGCCAAACCCTCACGACGCTAGGCCAATTGTGCGTCGCCCCACGGACCTCCCGGGCGCGGCCGGTTACAACAGAGCCTGGGCACGAACCCAGATTCTCTGGTGGCACAGCTGGTGCTGCAGTACAGCGCCCTTAACCACTGCGCCACCCGGGAGGCCGGGAGCAGTGTATTTATGAGAGAGACGGAAACAGAGTGTGATGAAGGGAGGGAGATGTGTGTTTGTGGGAGAGAGAGAGAGTAGTGTGTGTGTTTATGAAGTATTAGATGTGTGTTTATGAAGTATTAGATGTGTGTTTATGAAGTATTAGATGTGTGTTTATGAAGTATTAGATGTGTGTTTATGAAGTATTAGATGTGTGTTTATGAAGTGAAGAATAAAGAAGGTTTCATGCAGTATTTCCCCTTACTGCCAGAATGACACGCAGATCATTATGCATGTATATTCCACTAGGTCACTCCCCCCTCTGTGGTAAAAGCGATATTTGGCCTGGTATCAAAATTAAAATGTTTGTATCACAACAACACTAAGTTAGTTACATGTGAAAATGTCTAGGAGGGTTAGCTTAAGAGTACTGTACCTGTCTGGAGAAGCTGGGTGAGGATATCTGCTACCCTGACGATGTTCTCCCCGGCTGCGAAACGGGGGAGCTCTTTGATGGCCTGCCTCCGAATCTACAGGAGGAAAGACGAAGAACCGACAACCGGTAAGCAACAGAGTAGTAGGACTACTGTAACCAGGCATTAGATATACAGCTACTCATTTAAATTGATTGGTTAAAATCAAACTTTTTTTCTTCTCCACTCGGCACAATGGAATTACCCAAATGGATATGATAGTGCCACAGGGATAAAATCCTTACCGAGACGTCTTCATCCTCACACAGGTCAAGCTGAGCGTTGATTGCTGCATCCGCCAGCTCTGGGAAACTGCTGAAGAATTTGGGAATGAACTGTGCTGCCAAGCGCTTCTCTTTAGGACCCCCTTTCACGCCATCAAGGATCACCTGATAGGCATCTTTGTGCTGGAGGACAGATCCAAACAATTTGATACATTAACACGTTTGTAATATTAGGCCCATCACTGTCAAACATGAATGCAAAAGCTTCCAGTTTAGTGTTGGTCAAAATACTGATTAGACTAGAGATGAGACTTCTGCCCAACAAGCATGCAATACTTTAATCCCTTGGCATTATACTAGCAAGTTGTCAGTAGTAGTAGCTACCTAGCTAACAACACTATAGTAAGAGAGCGCCTTTGATTTTTACATTGTAAATCTAACCAGCATGACAAGTTATAAGTCATGCCATGGCTCAATTACTTTTTATCAGGAGCTGTGCAAGGCAATCAATAACCCATCTTAGACAATTAACGTTAGCTAGCTATCCGCTATTTAGCTAGTGGGATAGGGGTCAGGTCAAATCAATTGGCTAGTATGAAGCTAGCTAGCGGTCTGTGTTCTCTGTTTTGACTTCGCTAAGCCAACTAAAATGTATTATAAAACATCGTCAAGTAAGTAACTAACTAGTTAACTTGCTTGCTATAAATGTAAATTAGTTCCATGAGTTACCTGGAAAGCTACGATACAAACGCCGGGTAAATCAAGTGAAACAGGATTAGCTAACAAATTAGGCCCATTTTAGCTTGCTAGCAAGCTAACGTTAGTTTAACATGAGATGCTAACTAGCTAGTTACTATACTTTACCAATGTGTGTGGTTCGGCCTAACTTTCACCTCTGGCTTCCACTGCTGTAACTTATTTGAAGAATAAAAAAAATGGCGCTATTCTGGAAGATACTTAAATTACTTAGATAAGTAGTTCTCCATCTCCTGCATACCTGGCTCAGATCCTCCGGCTTGGCATCAGCAAGAATCCCATAGTTACGATACAGCTCCTCGATAGTGACCGCCATCAGAGTGCGTCCAACTGCGTGTTGTCGAGATGAGAACACAAACAATATTCCACCGATATGACTTTAAATTCTTCCCTTTGAGTACAGAATTTCTCCAAAAACATAGACAATATTACGCGCTGTGTATTGGACAAGGGGATGGGGAGAGGAAATTTCTAGAACGCTGCGAATGAAACCCCGTCGTCCGTTCCAACAATGTACACGACTAGCCTTGCTACGACAATTAGTATCAGGAAGTACATTAGTGCGCATGCGCTTCCTTCAGGGACGTACACCAACGTTCTGGAACGCGCGGACAAGATTCCTCATCTTCATCTTCCCAACAATACTGTAATTTACACTGTCCGAGTGAAGTTATATATTTGATAACAGTGATGGCAAACGCACATCCTATACATAAAATAAGGAACAAGTTTTTAATGGCACAGATTTCGGACCAACTCGAGCGCATCCAAAAGCTTGTCTAACATCAACTTTATGCAAAAATGTTCAGTGGTGGAAAAAAGTACCCAATTGTTACACTTTTAAATTTATTATTATTAAGACGACTCAAGTAAAATTGAAAAGTCACCGAGTAAAATACCAATTGAGTAAAAGTCTCAAAGTACAGTATTTGGTATTAAATATACTTATAAAAGAAAACTATAATTTTAAATGTCTTATATGAAGCAAACCAGATTGTTTATATATAAATAAATAATGTATGGATAGCCAGGGGCACTCCAACTCTCAGACATCATTTACAAACGAAGCACTTGTGTTTAGTGAGTCCACCAAATCAGAAGCAGTAGTGATGACCCGCACTCTCTTGATAAGTGCATGAATTTGACCATTTTCCTGTTCTGCTAAGCATTTGGGAATGTTACGAGTAAGTCTGAGTGTCAGGGAAAGGGTATGGGAGTAAAGAGTACATATTTTCTTTACGACTGTAGTAGAGTAAAACTAAAAGTTGTCAAATCTAAATAGTAAATTACAGATACAAAAACGACTTAAGTAGTACTTCAAAGTATTTTTGTGTATTTACTTTACACCACTGAAAATAGTTTAATCCATGTTGTTTCAATACACAAACCAGACATCAACCGGAAGGCAAGTGGATGCTATAGAGACTCAGTGTAACTGTAATAACTGTAGATGATAACATGTATTAAATCAGCATAATCATTTAGACCACATTGACATATTTGACTCATGGCTGATGTCTGCCTTTCTTAAGTTTCCACTAGAGGTCTTCACAGATCCACCCGTAACCGAATACCCGAGAGGGTTCGGATCCAGAATTATAAATAATGTCACAGGTCTGGGTCGGATCTGATATGATTGTCACGGGTATGTGTAATTTTAACGACCACATAAACACGCAAACCTGGTTTCAAAAAACAGATAAAGCAACCCGGCACGCCTCTCTCCTATTGGACCTAGATAGTTTGTGTGTATGCATTGATATGTAGGCTACGTGTGCCTTTAAAAAAAAAAATGTATGTAGTTCTGTCTTTGAGCTGTTCTTGTCTATTAATGTTCTGTATTATGTTTCATGTTTTTTTGTGGACCCCAGGAAGAGTAACTGCTGCTTTTGCAACAGCTAATGGGGATCCTAATAAAATACCAAATACCAAAACCGACTTGTCTGAAAGTACCCGTACAGATCTGCTGCAGTACAGAGAGAGAGAAATCATATCATTTAAGCTGCTCCTCGTTTCACAAGAGTGACATGTCTAGCTTGTTGTTGGCCAATCATAAGTCATCAAAGCAGCAATAGGCTAGACCAGTGTTTTCCAAACTCAGTCCCGGGGACCCTAAGCGGTACACGTTTTGTTTGTTTGCCTTAGCACTACACAGCTGATTCAAATAATCAACTCATCATTAAAAACTTTGATTATTTGAATCAGCTGTGTAGTGCTAAGGCAAACAAACAAAACGTGCACCGCTTAGGGTCCCCGGGACTGAGTTTGGAAAACGCTGGGCTATAGTCATAGAGCCTCCATGTGTGGCAAAAGTTAGGAAATATCAATGGAATATTTAATTTAAAATGACGGAAGTTAAAGGAGAGGGATAGGCTACAAAGACCAAGAGCCAACAGGTAGGCTGCTACTTAATATTCTGAATGAAGTTGTTTCTAACTGTGTAGGACGAGAATAACACAGCTAGCTAGGCTGCTATTCACTCTACCGTAGAGCAAGACGGCTTAGTCGGTTGCCGTTTCTCCCTCCCTCTTCCCTGCTCCCAGTGTCACTATCTGACATGTCCTGCTAGAGCTCTACCTCTCCCTCCCTCTTCCCTGCTCCCCGTGTTACTAGCTGACACGTCCTGCTAGAGCTCTACCTCTCCCTCCCTCTTCCCTGCTCCCCGTGTCACTAGCTGACACGTCCTGCTAGAGCTCTACCTCTCCCTCCCTCTTCCCTGCTCCCCGTGTCACTAGCTGACACGTCCTGCTAGAGCTCTACCTCTCCCTCCCTCTTCCCTGCTCCCCGTGTCACTAGCTGACACGTCCTGCTAGAGCTCTACCTCTCCCTCGCTTTATCACCTCCGGTCGCTTAAAAATTGACTTTAATGTGAATTCCCTCACTCGTATCCGGACTGGATCCGACCAGGTCTACGCAGAATGGGTCTAGTTGTCCTTGTGTCCATTCGGAACAGGTCTCTATATTTAACAAAAATGTAGGCATATTGGGTCCGGACGGGAAAGCCCCCAGGTCCATTTCGGAACAGGTACAACTTTTTGAACCCGTGAAGGCCTCTAGTTTTAACATCTTGAGCACTGGAGGCTCTCATCATTCATTAGTACTGGAGGAAAATCCCCATTGATGCCCTGTCCATTTTACTTACAATAGTTTGGTTGTAGTAGACATTTAATTCCCAGCAACCTTCGCTGTGTTGAAAGTGACCCCTATAGATCACCTCCCACTTCCTAAAACCAACAAAACAAACTCCTGTGTTCCACAATTCAATGCAGCAAGACAACAGGACGACATCACAGAAATCGGATTCCAGCTCCAAACTGGACCCCGTCGCATATCCTAAAACAAACAAAGACCAAAGTGTCATTTCTTAACAGTAACCCAATACCCTTTTCACAATACTGAGCCAAACATCTAGCTGTACTGGGCTGGCCTGGTTACACAACCACCACATTTGCTGAAACCATTATGGAAATGACACAGGAAAATAAATGAACCAAGCCAGTACGGTTTGAGTTGGCCCTTTATGGTGAATCAGACATAAGTCTTCTGCTCATCTCCAGTGCATTCGGAAAGTATTCAGACCCCTTTTTGTTACGTTACAGGCCTTATTCTACAATGGATTAAATAGTTCCCCCCCTTGTCCATCTACACACACTACCCCCATAATGAAAAAGCAAAAACAGGTTTTTCAAAATCTTTGCTAATTTATAAGAAAAAAACAAAAATAGATATCACATTTACATCAGAGATCTCAGAAGACATAAGAATTGTTGACTTGCATAAAGCTGAAACGGGTTACAAAAGTATCTCTAAAAGCCTTGATGTTCATCAGTCCACGGTAAGACACATTGTCTATAAATGGAGAAAGTTCAGCACTGTTGCTAGTCTCCCTAGGAGTGGCCGTCCTGCAAAGATGACTGCAAGAGGACAGCGCAGAATGCTAGCTAGTGTCAGCTAAAGACTTACAGAAATCTCTGGAACATGCTAACATCTCTGTTGACGAGTCTACGATACGCAAAACACTAAACAAGAATGGTGTTCATGGCAGGACACCCCGGAAGAAGACACTGCTGTCCAAAAAAAAAACCCATTGCTGCACGTCTGAAGTTCGCAAAAGAGCACCTGAATGTTCCACAGTGCTACTGGCAAAATATTATGTGGACAGATGAAACTACAGTTGAGTTGTTTGGAAGGAACACACAGCACTATGTGTGGAGAAAAAAAGGCACAGCACACCAACATCAAACTCATCCCAATTGTAAAGTATAGTGGAGGGAGCATTGTGGTTTGGGGCTGCTTTGCTGCCTCAGGGCCTGGACAGCTTGCTAACATCGATGGAAAAATGAATTCCCAAGATCATCAAGACATTTTGTAGGAGAATGTAAGGTTATCTGTCTGCCAATTGAAGCTCAACTCAAGTTGGGTGATGCAACAGGACAACGACCCAAAACACAGAAGTAAATCAACAACAGAATGGCTTCTTCAACAAAAGAAAATACACCTTCTGGAATGGCCCAGTCAGAGTCCTGACCTCAACCCAATTGAGATGCTGTGGCATGACCTCAAGCTGTTCACACCAGACATGGCAAGAATATTGCTGAACTGAAACAGTTTTGTAAAGAAGAATGGTCCAAGATTCCTCCTGATTGTTGCACAGGTCTGATCCGCAACTACAGAAAACATTTGGTTGGGGTTATTGCTGCCAAAGGAGGGTCAACCAGTTATTAAATCCAAGGTTTCACATGCTTTTCCCACCCTGCACTGTGAATCTTTACACAATGTTTTCAAGAGACATAAGTGTGATATTAGTTTAAGCAGACTGCGTTTGTCTAGTGTTGTGACTTAGATGAAGATCAGATCAAATGTTATGACCAATTTATGCAGAAATCCAGGTATTTCCAAATGGTTCACATTCTTTTTCTTGTCACTCAGCATTCAGACCCTTTACTCAGTACTTTGTTGAAGCACCCTTGGCAGCGATTACAGCCTCGAGTCTTCTTGGGTATAACGCTACAAGCATGGCACACCTGTATTTGTGGAGTTTCTCCCATTCTTCTCTGCAGATCCTCTCAAGCTTTGTCAGGTTGGATTGGGAGCGTTGCTGCGCAGCTATTTTCAGGTCTCTCCAGAGATGTTCGATCAGGTTCAAGTCCAGGCTCTGGCTGGGCCACTCAAGGACATTGAGACTTGTCCCAAAGCCACACCTGTATTGTCTTGGCTGTGTGCTTAGCGTCTATGCCCTGTTGGAAGGTGAACCGCCACCCCAGTCTGAGGTCCTGAGCGCTCTGGAGCAGGTTTTCAAGGATCTCTCTGTACTTTGCTCCGTTCATCATTCCCTCCATCCTGAATAGTCTCCTAGTCCCTGCTGCTGAAAAACATCCCCACAGCATGATGCTGCCACCACCATGCTTCACCTTAGCGATGGTGCTAGGTTTCCTCCAGACATGACGCTTGGCATTCAGGCGAAATAGTTCAATCTTGGTTTCATCAGACCAGAGAATGTTTCTTATGATCTGAGAGTCCTTTAGGTGCCTTTCTGTCAAGTGCATTTTACTGAGTGTTTCCGTCTGGCCACTCTACCATAAAGGCCTGATTGGTGGAGTGCTGCAGAGATGGTTGTCCTTCTGGAAGATTTCCCCCATCTCCACAGAGGAACTCTGGAGCTCTGTCAGAGGGACCATTGGGTTCTTGGTCACCTCCCTGACCAAGGCCACTACGTTCTTGGGGACCGTCAATGCTGCAGAAATGTTTTGGTACCCTTCCCCAGATCTGTGCCTTGACACAATCCTGTCTCAGATGTGTGTGCCTTTCCAAATCATCTCCAAACAATTTAAATTGACCACAGGTGGACTCCAATCAAGTTGTAGAAACATCAAGGATGATCAATGGAAACAGGATGCACTGGAGCTCAATTTCGAGTCTCATAGCAAAGGGTCTGAATATTTATGTAAATAAGGTTAAAAAAAATTATACATTTGCAAACATTTCTAAAACCCTGTTTTTGCTTCATTATGGGGTATAGTGTGTAAATTGATGGAAAACATTTATTTATTACATTTTTGAATAAGGCTGTAACGTAACAGTGAAGGGGTCTGAATACTTTACGAATACACTATATGAACCATATAGTATAGTTTCTAAGCTATGGACTATCATGTCATGGTTTGATAACAGGAAGGGCAGATAATAGGCTACCTGTCTCCACTCTGGACGCCCATGGGAATGCAGTAGTTGAGCTCCAGCCGGGCGATGTTTCCGAGTCGCAGCACGATTCCCGCTCCATAGGACCAGCGGATACACTCTGCCAGCTTACTCAGGTGTGCTCGAGGCCCGTCACCTGGACCAACACACATACACACCACAGCCTGAGGGGTCATGACACCTCAAAAGCACAAGAAAGCGGATTTCCACACCCACCATGTCAGATTGTTCTGAAATTGTTTTTTTGTTGTTAAAAACGAATAAGATTAGCATTCCCGGAAACATTTTGTTGAAATCTAATTTGGCTCTCTACATATTACTAGGTCATTCCACTCCTCCACATACATACATAATTGTGATGGAGTCCTGTGGATTTCTCATACTGATGAATTTGAACATAGATTCAGCTTGTAAAGATATTACAGCTATCATCACAGAAGAGCTGACACTTCCACATCATAGATCGTGGGGTTCAATTACATCTGTAAAACACACACCATAGTTGAGGTTACACAGGTTCCCAGCATTGAGGAAGAAGTGGGTCCTGAAGAGGTCTCCGAATCCCCCTTTGCCTGGACGGAAGGGCAGTGGAGTATACAGGTGTATGGCTCCAGCCCAATACACCTCACCTCCCAGGTAGTCACCTGGTCATTCAGACAATAAAACCACACGATGTGAGAAAGTTAACCATCTTAAAAATAAAAAAAATAGAACTTCGTTCGAACGGACAGAGGATAACATCTCACCTTCACTCTGTGGGCCGATGCTGTACATACTGAATCCTCTGACGCTAGTAGGACCACCAAGATAGAACCTAAAGAGACATATCGGTAGAAACCATAGAAACAATCCCTAAAAACAAACCATAAAAACAGAATTCCAGCTACATCCCAATCATGCTTCAAGGGAAAGAGGATCATTTTGTACATGTATTAAAACAGAGTTGGGCCAATTCCACTCCCCTTGTTTAGGGGGTCTGTGGTCCGACCTGGGATAATTTTTTTATATAGAAGGACTGAGAAGCTGAGTTCTGGTGACTTGAGTGTATATATAGATATATATTCAAACACCATCTAAAACAATTTCCACCTCCAGAAATGAGCCCCAAAAACATATTGGTAAAAATGTTTAAATTATTTGTACCATATATCCTGTACATGGTATATTGTCAGATGTTCTATTAGTCATAGGCATTATCACCTCTAGCCAACTGATGCTGCATAGCGGCTATAACATGTACATAGGCTGAAGCATGGGGTCTGTCCATCTGCATTTACCCTACTGGACACAACATTCTGAATGTTATTATTTTTAAATATACAGTACCAGTCAAAAGTTTGGACACACCTACTCATTCCAGGGTCTTTACTTTTTTACTATTTTCTACATTGTAGAATAATAGTGAAGACATCAACACTATTAAATAACACATATGGAATCATATAGTAACCCAAAAAATATATTTTATATTTGAGATACTTTGAAGTATCTTAAACAGATTACCGACCATTTTGAATCCCACCGTACCTTCTCCGCTATGCAATCTGGTTTCAGAGCTGGTCATGGGTGCACCTCAGCCACGCTCAAGGTCCTAAACAACATCATAACTACCATCGATAAGAGACATTACTGTGCAGCCGTATTCATCGACCTGGCCAAGGCTTTCGACTCTGTCAATCACCACATTCTTATTGGCAGACTCGACAGCCTTGGTTTCTCAAATGATTGCCTCGACTGGTTTACCAATTACTTCTCTGATCGATTTAACACACTGAACTCTGAGGTCCTGTTGTCCGGACCTCTGGCAGTCTCTATGGGGGTGCCACAGGGTTCAATCCTCGGTCCGACTCTCTTCTCTGTATACATCAATGATGTTGCTCTTGCTGCTGGTGATTCTCTAGTACACCTCTATGCAGACGACACCATTCTATATACTTCTGGCCCCTCTTTGGACACTTGCTAACAAACCTCCAGACGAGCTTCAATGCCATACAACTCTCCTTCCGTGGCCTCCAACTGCTCTTAAACGCAAGTAAAACTAAATGCATGCTATTCAACCGATCACTGCCCGCACCTGCTTGCCAGTCCAGCATCACTACTCTGGACGGCTCTGACTTACATGGACAACTACAAATACGTGGAATACATGGACAACTACAAATACCTAGGTGTCTGGTTAGACTGTAAACTCTCCTTCCAGACCCACATAAAGCATCTCCAATCCAAAATTAAATCTAGAATTGGCTTCCTATATTGCAACAAAGCATCCTTCACTCATGCTGCCAAACATACCCTCGTAAAACTGACCATCCTACCGATCCTCAACTTCGGTGATGTCATCTATAAAATAGCCTCCAACACTCTACTCAACAAATTGGATGCAGTCTATCACAGTGCCATCCATTTTGTCACCAAAGCCCCATACACTACCCAACATTGCGACCTGTATGCTCTCGTTGGTTGGCCCTCGCTTCATACTCGTCGCCAAACCCACTGGCTACAGGTTATCTACAAGTCTCTGCTAGGTAAAGCCCTGCCTTATCTCAGCTCATTGGTCACCATAGCAGCACCCACTCGTAGCACGCGCTCCAGCAGGTATATCTCACTGGTCACCCCCAAAGCCAATTCCTCCTTTGGTTGTCTTTCCTTCCAGTTCTCTGCTGCCAATGACTGGAACGAACTGAAAAAATCTCTGAAGCTGGAGACTCATATCTCCCTCACTAGATCTAAGCACCAGCTGTCAGAGCAGCTCACAGATCACTGCACTTGAACATAGCCCATCTGTAAACAGCCCATCTATCTACCTACCTCATCCCCATACAGTATTTATTTATTTATCTTGCTCCTTTGCACCCCAGTATCTCTACTTGCACATTCATCCTCTGCACATCTACCATTCCAGTGTTTAATTTCTATATTGTAATTACTTCGCCACCATGGCCTATTTCTTGTCTTAACTCCCTTATCTTACCTCATTTGCACTCACTGTATATAGACTTTGTTTTCTTTTGTTCTACTGTATTATTGACTGTTTTGTTTATTCCATGTGTAACTCTGTTGTTGTATGTGTCGAACTGCTTTGCTTTATCTTGGCCAGGTTGCAGTTGTAAATGAGAACTTGTTCTCAACTAGCCTACCTGGTTAAATAAAGGTGAAATAAAAAAATAAAGTAGCCACCCTTTGCCTTGATGACAGCTTTGTACACTCTTGGCATTCTCTTAACCAGCTTCATGAGGTAGTCACCTGGAATGCATTTCAATTAACAGGTGAATGACTAGCTGTGTCCAAACTTTTGACTGGTACTGTATAAATAATGACTAATTATTCACTTGAATTACTATTATATATTTGTTCCATTTAAGACCAATTTCTCCTTTGAGATTTGTTGCCAGGATGCTTGAAACTCTGGTTGTAACCGAATCTGTTAAATGACACCACCTGAAGGAGAAACGGTTGTAACTGAGTCTGTAAAAAGATGCCACTTGAAGGAGTAAAGAAATAAAATGGTAGCAAACTGACGCCGCTCTGGTTTAACAAAGGCCAAAACTGCTTTCAAAAAGGCTTTTCCCACGATGGCATTAATAATTGTAGTGCATTGACAGAGTACATGCTTCCCTCCCTTTCACAACCTGAATGCACCTCGAGAGGAAAACCTTTCATATAGAACGCATAACAACAAGCCGGTCAGAGAAACAGCGTTAGGTTCTAACACACAACAACAACAACAACAACAAGCCGACAACAACAGCGTTAGGTTCTAACACACAACAACAACAAGCCGACAACAACAGCGTTAGGTTCAAACACACAACAACAACAAGCCGGTCAGAGAAACAGCGTTAGGTTCTAACACACAACAACAACAACAACAAGCCGACAACAACAGCGTTAGGTTCAAACACACAACAACAAGCCGACAACAACAGCGTTAGGTTCAAACACACAACAACAAGCCGACCAGGGAAACAGTGTTAGGTTGTAAAACACAACAACAACAAGCCGACAACAACAGTGTTAGGTTCAAACACACAACAACAAGCCGACAACAACAGTGTTAGGTTCAAACACACAACAACAAGCCGACCAGGGAAACAGTGTTAGGTTGTAAAACACAACAACAACAAGCCGACAACAACAGTGTTAGGTTCAAACACACAACAACAAGCCGACCAGGGAAACAGTGTTAGGTTGTAAAACACAACAACAACAACAAGCCGACAACAACAGCGTTAGGTTCAAACACACAACAACAAGCCGACCAGGGAAACGGTGTTAGGTTCTAACACACAACAACAACAAGCCGACCAGGAAAACGGTGTTAGGTTCTAACACACAACAACAAGCCGACCAGGGAAACAGTTAGGTTGTAAAACACAACAACAACAAGCCGACAACAACAGCGTTAGGTTCAAACACACAACAACAAGCCGACCAGGGAAACGGTGTTAGGTTCTAACACACAACAACAAGCCGACCAGGGAAACAGTGTTAGGTTCTAACACACAACAACAAGCCGACCAGGGAAACGGTGTTAGGTTCTAACACACAACAACAAGCCGACCAGGGAAACGGTGTTAGGTTCTAACACACAACAACAAGCCGACAAGGGAAACGGTGTTAGGTTCTAACACACAACAACAACAAGCCGACAAGGGAAACGGTGTTAGGTTCTAACACACAACAACAAGCAGACAAGGGAAACGGTGTTAGGTTCTAACACACAACAACAAGCCGACCAGGGAAACGGTGTTAGGTTCTAACACACAACAACAAGCAGACAAGAGAAACGGTGTTAGGTTCTAACACACAACAACAACAAGCCGACAAGGGAAACGGTGTTAGGTTCTAACACACAACAACAAGCAGACCAGGGAAACGGTGTTAGGTTCTAACACACAACAACAAGCCGACCAGGGAAACGATGTTAGGTTCTAACACACAACAACAAGCCGATCAGGGAAACGGTGTTAGGTTCTAACACACAACAACAACAAGCCGACCAGGGAAACGGTGTTAGGTTCTAACACACAACAACAAGCCGACCAGGGAAACGGTGTTAGGTTCTAACACACAACAACAAGCCGACCAGGGAAACGGTGTTAGGTTCTAACACACAACAACAAGCCGACCAGGGAAACGGTGTTAGGTTCTAACACACAACAACAAGCAGACCAGGGAAACAGTGTTAGGTTCTAACACACAACAACAACAAGCCGACCAGGGAAACAGTGTTAGGTTCTAACACACAACAACAAGCCGACCAAGGAAACGGTGTTAGGTTCTAACACACAACAACAAGCCGACCAGGGAAACGGTGTTAGGTTCTAACACACAACAACAAGCCGACCAGGGAAACGGTGTTAGGTTCTAACACACAACAACAACAAGCCGACCAGGGAAACGGTGTTAGGTTCTAACACACAACAACAAGCCGACCAGGGAAACGGTGTTAGGTTCTAACACACAACAACAAGCCGACCAGGGAAACGGTGTTAGGTTCTAACACACAACAACAAGCCGACCAGGGAAACGGTGTTAGGTTCTAACACACAACAACAAGCAGACCAGGGAAACAGTGTTAGGTTCTAACACACAACAACAACAAGCCGACCAGGGAAACAGTGTTAGGTTCTAACACACAACAACAAGCCGACCAAGGAAACGGTGTTAGGTTCTAACACACAACAACAAGCCGACCAGGGAAACGGTGTTAGGTTCTAACACACAACAACAACAAGCCGACCAGGGAAACGGTGTTAGGTTCTAACACACAACAACAAGCCGACCAGGGAAACGGTGTTAGGTTCTAACACACAACAACAACAAGCCGACCACACACTCACGGGAAGCTTAGTAAAGCTTAAACCAAGTTTATTCATCCACTGGGTCATACAGCTGCATAAGACAAGGAACATATTCATACAAGCACCTGCATTTTGACCCTTTCTCCTATTCTGAGCCCCTTCCTTACACATCTAAACAGCCAATACATCTCTGTTGCTAAGATTATATTCTTCCTCACTTCATTTGACCTCGGCCCCAAATTCCTCACTCCTCCCCACAGGATCCCTGGATGTCCAACAAAAACATATCCTGACAGAATGTAAACGTTATACATTTCCCCCCGTCTCCCTCGGTGACATGAATAAGTATATTTCATATCTAAAAAGTCAGAACCCATCAATAAGTCAACTATTCTACTAGGTTGGTTGTCTGATTTGTGTTAACAACATGACATGGTGAAAAATAGTAGCACTGGAAAGTTGAGGCTTTGAATGACGCTACAGTAGCTACAGTAGACTAGACACCACTGTCTGAGTTGAGCGCCACGGCCCATTATAGACCATTTAATTCCCTTCATCTGAACATCAGTGTCAGCAACAATCATGCATGTCAGTTCAGTGCACACAGCTTAACAGAGAACATTAAATATTTGGGAATATATTTCATAGCCTAACACTGAAGCGTGTATTTTCTATGTCATCTCCAAACCAGAGACTTTTATTTTGGATCTACACAGATCTCAAAAACGACCTCTCCAGAATCCATATGACAGAAATCCATCGAACTTTAACCCCCGACTGACTATACAGTATAAAGACAACATGGCAGGGCCACATTAAACATCGGCTAGCGTGCCATGTTCGACACCCCTGCGTTTCAATTATGGTTTTGTGAAACGGAGAGAAGTATTGTCTTACCTGTCAGCAATGCAAGTTGGCTTATCTCCAATGGGCAGGAGGCATCCGCCCCAGAGAGATGCAGACAGGACCTGGAAGATAGAGGACGAGGTCTCAACAAATGTGCTCTTTTATCCCACATTTTTTCCAACCTGGTCAAAACCCTCCATCAACAAGCTGTTTACATATGCTCAGGCTCTCCCTCTCCTGCTGTCTCAAACTCTGAATGCCCGGCTACGAAAAGCCAACTGACATTTACTCCTGAGGTGCTGACCTGTTGCCCCCTTATACAATCATTGTGATTATTATCTGAACCTGCTGGTCATTTATGAACATTTTAACATCTTGAACAACTATCTGGCCTTAACGACCATGTCATTTTATAATCTCCACCCAGCACAGCTAGAAGAGAACTGGCCACCCCTCAGAGCCTGGTTCCTCTCTAGGTTTCTTTCTAGGGAGTTTTTCCTAGCCACCGTGCATCTACATCTGCATGGCTTGCTGTTTGGGGTTTTAGGCTGGGTTTCGATATAAGCAATGTGACATCTGCTGACGTAAATAGGGTTTTATAAATACATTTGATTGATTGATGGTTATAACTTGTTTACTATAAAGATGGTCCAGAACCAGTTCAATACTCAGATTGAGATCCAACTTGTGATTCATGTGTGTAACTAAAGTTTTTCGCACAAATTTCTTCTCGATAAATAGGACGATTTAGTTTCTCACCGAGTCCCAGAAAAGACGTTTGTTAAATTGGAGCTCAAAGTCCTCTTTCAGAAAACTGGCATCTCCTCCAGTGTAGCCAGCCAACTCCTACAAAATCACAACAACGCATCAGCTGAATGAGTTGTTGGTTCAAAAATGGTCTGGGCAAAATGGTTTTATTAAGGTATTACCATTGAATACAACACTGGGCCAGGTAATGTTCACCTAACCTACACACCTGGTTGATTTTCAGCAAGGCTCCCCTCCTGGGAAGGATTGTGGAGTTTCTGGTGTCGATGACCATGGCATGCTATGAGGGCCAAGGAGAAAAGAGCAAAATGTTGAGGAAAAAGTCAAGTGTCTAAGTGGGGCCGAATCTTAACTCGAGATCCACGTTAGCAAAATTTTTTTTTCTCACAAATTTCCCATTGACATCAATGAAGTGTACAGATCTCAGAACAGGAGTTTGGGCCTCAATGCATTACCACGATGTCTTAATCCCTTGGACTAAAAAAAGGGTAGTTGTGAGGGATTGTGAAGCGAAACTCAAGTCCCGGTACCGAGAGTGATGACTTGAGGGAGTGGCCGCTCTCCTCCCGAACTGCGAACGAGGCGGTACGTGCCAGACATCCCAGCTCTCGCCACACACCCTCCCACTTCAGGGTGTGGTTCGTCTTCCAAAGAGGGAACTGTTTGCAAAACAGAGAGGGAGAAAGAAGAGAGAGGATCAACCACTTGCAAATGCATTACAGTAGGATTACATTTAATTTGAAAATAAAATCGATGAGAAGTTCCAATTCTACTCATCGCAGTTAGCATAACAACAGTAAATGAGAACTCGATAGTAATGATAGATGGATGAATGGAAAAATGTTCTTTACACTGAATTCTGTGGAGACGCCACGATCAGTCTCTCTCAGCGAGCTCCATGGAAACTGGCCTGTGACTTTGTAAAAGTTAACAGCGAAACTGCAACAGCAAGAGCAAGTCAATTAGAAGAAGAACAAAAAGAGCCCAGGGATCTATTGAATGAACAATTTAAAGGTGCTACACATAGAGGAAAACATTCAGAGAAATGCTAAGTGAATTGCAACAGCACAAGGCTCCATTCTAAACAAATCTCCCCCGTATCCACGGCAACAATGGCGGAGACTCGTGCTTGAGCCTCTTACTTTCGGTTTTGTTTCACCAGCTTAATTGATAATATATTTCACAGCAATTTAGATGGTACAATGATTCTCTCCACTATTCCGTGGCCGTTTTCTCAAATAAACTGAAATTGAGCGAACAGGGTAGAATTTTTACAACCAGGAAATGGCACAGTGATTTCTACTTTGGCCGATTGACATGATTTCCACTAGATAACACAGCCACAAAGTAAAAACAGCTTTCCTTCAGATGCCGCGGGATTGGCGGGTTGAGTAATACTGTGAAACACGATCATTCCACTATTACTGCAGATATATTATAAACATTTTCAGAAATTACAAATCAAAAAAAGCATAAAATAAAAATCCAGTGTAGCAACTTAAATGTAAATCTGTGTATTTACAGCACTGCTTATAATATAATTGGCAGGTTTTTGTTCTCATACTTGCGCTCAAAGTGACCAGGTTGAGGCTTGAAGAAAGACAGCCCATAGGAAGTCTCTTTGGTGCCGTAGGAGAACTGGAATGTAAGCTTTTCCGCACGACCGAAAACATTGGGCAGCTTCAGACCAAGAACCTGCAGTAAGAGGGAGGGAAAACTAGTCAAAAACCTGACCACAGCGGAGGATGGTACCTCCTAGAGCATGTGTAATCACCACCATAGCTCTTTATAAATTAATCTGTCCTTGATTTCTAATTTCCTCTCTCCTCGCTTCCTTCTCAAAACACATTGGAGAATTTGGTCCAAGGCAGTGTTTCCCAAACTCCATCCTCGTGACCCCAATGGATGCAGGTTGTTGTTGTTCTTCCCACAAGCACTACACAGCTGATTTTAAATTATTAAAGCTTGATGATTAGTTGAATCGGCTGTGTAGTGCTAGGTTAAAACGTGCAACCCTTGGGGACCCGAGGACCGAGTTTGGGAAACACTGGTCCAAATGGAGGGACATTGGGTCCTTCTCCTCCAATACAATTTAGAAGGAGATAAGGAGATAGGACTCACGACAAGATGACTTGAGATAGAGCCCCAGGAGTTCTCACCATGCTGCCTTCGTTATTTCCAACCATGGTGTTATAGCTACCAGTCATACGTCTCAGCTCAGTCACTTCAAACGTCACATCTAGTCCGTTAGGCAGCGCATCCACCCCTGAAAGGAAGTGTTTTAAAAAAAAATGTATTACATTTTTGTATTTTTTTTGTGTGTTTTAACCACTTTCCCCATTAATTTGTATTATTTTCCCAATGTAATATGCAAAACTTTGGTAGTGATACTGTTCGGATAAAGAACGGATCATCTTTCTAACCACAGTACCTTGTGAGGTATCAATGACAACCTCCACCTGTCTGAAGATACCAAGACGGAGGAGCTTCTGTCTGGCTTCGTGGGCTCTCTTCATGACCTAAAAAAATAATAAAAAATAAATAAATAAACAAAGTAAGTTATACTTTTGCTACAGTCTCCACAGCGTCTCCATACACAGCGTTTCCCCACTAGCTCCGGCTGTCGGCTATACAGCCGAATACAGACAGGTTCTTTTTACTCACTGAAATAAACTAGGCTACTTTTCAATTGGCTAGTCAGAAAAAAAAGGTCTGAAGAACCCTCTCCCGCTACAATGAACGATATGCATCTTCTAGCGATCTATTGACAGGACATGTGCCTGTAAATCACAAAGCGAGCAAAGACAGGGAAACACTGCTGGTTTGACAGTCTGCTGTGTGTCCCGACTCTCGGTACCTGGGTGTGTGCGCTGAGGTTGCAGTCAAATTTCTTTACAGGTATGGAGAGAGCATATGGAAAGCCGTTTACATATATTCATGATTTTTTTTATATCCATAAAATTATTCTAAATCTATTGCATTTTTTAAAATAAATAAAAAGAACATAAGATTTTTTTGGGATAAACATTTAAAATTATTTCATGGAAAAATACAATTATTGATATAAAACAAATCATGAATATATGTTAACATCTTTCATTAGAGAACATGAATTTGCATGTCCCATATAATGTGGGAACGACAAGTCAACATCCACTTAGTCTATTGTTTTCTAGCACATTCCTTTCTTTTCGGCCAGACATTAAAAGGGATACAATTTGTATGTCTCTGTGTCCAGAAAGAAGAAAGTTTGAGGTAGTTTTGCGAGCCAATGCTAACTAGTGTTAGCAGATACCCATGGACTTCTAGTCATTGCGCTAATGCTAGTTAGCAATTGCGCTAGTTAGCAACTTAATTTAAACTGCACGCAAAGATAAATGGAATCCACAAGTTAATCTAGAATGCATTTAAGAACTACACCATGTCCTGGCCAGTGAGGAAAAAATGTAACGTTGGGCCCTGGCACGTTTCTGAAGCAGCCACGGCGTGGTGGCACATAGGCTATTTACTGTGCTTTGACTGATGAACAGCAAGACTGACTAGTTTATAAAAGGTGTCGAACTGACTGAATAAAGTCCATCTCATATATTCTTGCCATTCATACAATGTAGTTATCTGTCCATGGTATCGCATCGGGACAAGTAAACCATGTCTTGTATTTTGATATGAAGTTCATCCATGCTTGCCAGACAGTGACATTTAAAATGAGTGACTCATCAGTAGCCTACCGAATTGCATCGGTAAGAGAGCTGTTAATTTGGCTTATTTGCATACCGGTAGACTTTTTGGCAATTATCAGCAGATAAACTATCAAAAACATTAAATGAAGTTGGTGAATCCTCCTCACTGCAGGAACATAAGATAGGCTAAGTGGAGAAACCCTCACTCTGGTCCAAAATATGATTAAAGAAAACAGATTGAATAGTTTTAAAAGATAATGATTTATATGGTATTTCAAAGATATTGATATAGGTCTATTGATTTAATCAAAGTGTTGACAATAGACTAGTCAACTGCGGCTTTCTGTGTAGCAAAGCCCATGTTTAACACCTGCTTCATTATTCAATGATACCTGTATTGCACAAAGCTGAGAAAATTAGTAAAAGGAAGCCTGAAACCCACGGAAGTCAGCAGACTCTTACAGGATTCTTAAGGCCCAGTGCACTCAATATTTTTTCTCCCTATGTTTTATTTAATATTGTACAACAGCTGATGAAACAACACTGTAAAATATGTAGATCAGTGTTATTTCCTGATAGTTACTGGTTGAAAATACAATCTAGCATTAGAATGAGGCCACCAAAAGAGCTTGTTCTGCAAAAAAAAAAAAACCCTCCCCCAGATCGAGGGAGCCTGGCTGGCTACTGTCTAAACCCCTCCCCAGATCGAGGGAGCCTGGCTGGCTACTGTCTAAACCCCTCCCCAGATCGAGGGAGCCTGGCTGGCTACTGTCTAAACCCCTCCCCAGATCAAGGGAGCCTGGCTGGCTACTGTCTAAACCCCTCCCCCAGCCCAAGGGAGCCTGGCTGGCTACTTTTTCTATTTGGCTGGCTACTCCATGTGCTTGTGGAAAACACTGCATACCGTCTCCACACATTAAATTCGGTGGTCTGTATCCTACTGTACTGATTGATAGATTCACTCACGTCAATCAAGTTCTTTGCTCTGAAGACACCAGCAATCTCGTATGTTAAACAATCCTCCTTGGTTCTTCCCAGACCATCTATGTGAACATGCTGGACTATGACCTATAGGACAAATATACAAAGGAGTTATAATCAAAATTGACAGGCAACAATAAAAAAGGTCACTTTTACATTCAACCACACAGAAAAGATGAACTAAGAAACAACTTGAGCCGTACATCTTTGTTTTCAAGAACCTCTTGTTTTGATTCCTGCTCCATTTCTGGTGTCTCGATGTCATCCGCATGAACCCCCAACTCAGGTCCCTGCATTGGCAGAGGGTCAAGACTCTGCAACACAACAGAGATTGTGATGAATCAATGACTTACCAGGATACTTCTTGTATTGTAAAGCTAGTTATCTGTACAAAACCCAATAGCTAAAATGGCAGTTAGGTGGCTTTAGTGGTTTGGTTATGGTTATTATGATAAAAGGTAGTTGGTAAATATCATATTGAGATGAACTTGTACAAGTCATTCTTCAAAATGTCATTAGTTGAAGTTAGTGGAGATTTCAGAATGTGGTTGTAAGCATCTAAGCAAGTGCATGGCGGCACTGGAGAATGGCACTGAAATGTATAGAGGCCGTTTTGCAGGCTCCTGTCCAATTCTGCTATTTTGTGTTTTTTTTTTTTTTCTTCTCCCTTCTGGACATCAGAAAAGCGATCACTATCCTCGATTTGGATGAAGATTTCTACATCAATGAGTCGAAGGCACAGGACATACTGCTTACCCAGGACCAGGTCCTAATCTCGGACACTGGGAAGAAACTGCCATGGGTGTACACTGATCAGATTGTCTGATTTGATGATGCACCCCCATGCATTAGTTCTGTAGGCAGCATTCTGCCTTCTCCCGACCGTTCTCAGCCATTAGCTTCGACCCACAACTGCCTCGTGAACTACAATCCCGACACCATGTTTTAGCATTTAGGTTAATAATCATTGCTTGGCAATATGGCTTTCGAAACATATAGCCCTTATCTTTCATCAGCGAGAAAGAAGCCTTCAAATTAAACACATATACAACTATGGGTGCCTACATCCAACAAAACTACACTTCTGCTACACTTCCCCAAGTTAAAATTATACATAGGTGTTGGAAGCATGCTAGATCGTTGCCTGGAAACCAGATGTTGAATTGCATTGAATTGCAGTGGTGTAAAGTACTTCAGTAAAAATACAACTTTTACTTCACTACATTCCTATAGAAAATAATGTACTTTTTACTCCATACATTTTCCCCTGACACCCAAAAGTACTTGTTACATTTTGACAGGAAAATTGTCCAATTCACACACTTATCAAGAGAACATCCCTGGTCATCCCTACTGCCTCTGATCTGGCGGACTGACGAAACACAAATGTTTTGTTTATAAATTAATTTCGGAGTGTGCCCCTGGCTATGCATCAAATGTTTTTATTTTTGATGGTGACATCTGGTTTGCTTAATATAAGGAATTTGAAATGGTTTGTACATTTACTTTTGATACTTAAGTATATTTCAAACCAAATACTTTTACTCAAGTAGTATTTTACCGGGTGACTTTCACTTTTACTTGAGTCATTTTCTATTAAGGTATCTTTACTTTTACTCAAGTAGGACCTTTGAGTACTTTTTCCACCACTGATGAATTCAACATCAGGCAGAAATTAGTGTTTGAATCAGTACGTTTACTCTCACGTCCTCTACAAGACAGAATGTTGAATAAAATCATATTTTAACGCGCTTTACCGGTTGCCCGTGCGGTTGGTCCTTTTGACTGTAGGAATGTGAGACAATATATCCACAGGAAAGTATAATTACATCAACTTTTCAAAGCGCTGGTAGTGTGTTCAGAAGCATGCACACAAGATAAATAATACATACAGAAGACGTACGCATATTTGCCGAGCTCATGCACGTGTTTACATGGTTCTGCGCTTCAGGTGATTGACATCTGATATCAGCAAAACTCCTTCCTACAGAAGGCGCCTTCGTCCAATGACTCGTGTCATGATCCAAGGGCTAACCCATATGATCACTACTTAAGATCCGTGAACGTGTTGCACGAGCAACGTTCACCAATGCTGTTGTTGCAACTATGATCATGTTAATTTCCTTTACTGACATCGACAGTTCATGTATCTGAAGTTCAGCTAGTTTCCATAGTTGGCAAGCTGTCCAACTGGGCCCCTTTCGCTGTACGTGACAGCTAGCTATACTAAGCTAGCTATTGGCTACTGCACTCAGAGGTCATGCTGTCACCCTTTGCATTTTGAGCAGTTATCCTTACCCTCGCGTGGACGGTGCCCATGATTAAGGTATTGAATGTGTAGTCCTTCAAATGTTGGTGTTTATTTTACGAAATTAAAGGACATTTAATTCACGCTCGGCTCAATAGAGATGTAGCTTCGTGGACGGGGGAAGCCATGACACCATCCAAACCACACCCCCAACTCATCCTGGGTGTATTCAAGATGTCAACGTTTCACAGCGTATTGCATTTATTTGATTGAACTTTTATTAAGCTAGGCAAGTCAGTTAAGAACAAATTCTTATTTACAATGACGGCCTACACCGGCCAAACCCTAACCCGGATGAAGCTGGGCCAATTGGGAGTCCCGTAGGACGGCGCACAATCACAACTGGATGTGATGCAGCCTGGATCCGAACCAGGGACTGTAGTGACACCTCTTGCACTGAGATGCAGTGACCTTAGATCGCTGCACCACTAGGGAACTAACATTTTTGACAACAGCTGGTTACTGTAAACACAAAACAATAGTGTACACGTAAAACCTATTGAAGGCAGAGAGATTCATATTTTCAAAACTGAAGCTTTGCTTAATTATCATTATATGATAACATGTACTTGGATTTGTGTAGGACTTTTCGAACAAGTGCATGATGGATGGTGGACAAGCCGAGACAACTTGCATTCAAGAATGTGACCATACTGGGTCCAGACAACATAAGTCTGCCTGTAGCACTAACCCAATTTCACTGTTACGTGATGTATTGTTGTCTCTACCTTCTTGTCCTTTGTGTGATTGTCTGTGCCCAATAATGTTTGTAACATGTTTTGTGCTGCTGCCATGTTGCGTTGCTACCATGTTGTTGTTATGTTGTGTTGCTACCATGCTGTGTTGTCATGAGTTGCTGCCTTGCTATGTTGTTGTCTTAGGTCTCTCTTTATGTAGTGTTGTGTTGTCTCTCTTGTCGTGATGTGTGTTTTGTCCTATATTTTTATTTTATTTTTAATCCCAGGCCCCGTCCCCGCAGGAGGCCTTTTGCCTTTTGGTAGTTGTTCTTAACTGATTTGCCTAGTTATAAAAAAAAAGTTACATAAAAAATAAAGAAATTACTTTAATTAATGAAGAGTTCATGTAGCCATCAGACATATCAATCAAAATACCACACACTATTTTGACATAAATGTTGCTGAGCTTCTCTGTAAAAGAATGAGGAAAAATACAGAAAGATAGTCATATCACAGATTATCTCACAATAATAAACATTTAATCCAGTGAATAAGTAACTGGTTTATGTTTGACTGAAAAGAGATCGATTTTACTTCTCTCTCGAAGGTTTCCTGCGATACCTTGCCCTGGGCCACACCTTCAGGATACTCATTAAACTTCATTATCCCCTGAGTGGTTAATGCTGCGGAACAAAATCATGCATAGTATGTTGAGTGAGTGTTTTTCTTTAGGAGTGATGAAATATTGTAAACATTGGGGTGGCTAATCTCAGAAACCCAGAAGTAAAATTTTGCGTAATTGAGTCAGATATGTTACTTGCGTCTCTCAACTAGAGATTATGTATAGACTTTTATATAGGGCCGAATCCTCGGTATGCCCCCCAACTTTTGGATGAATCTCATTGTTCCCACTTGTTTTTGATGCACTTATCTGATACAGTAGGTAGTTGTCCCACTGTCTTTTCCCATACAAATGGTTTCTGGGCCATTGCCATGCAAATGATCAAAGGAACCATTTCCGTGACTCCCCCTCCATGTATTGAACAAAAGTGATGTGCCCTTATTTGGTAGGGTCAAAGATTCCAAAAACGGAATTCAAGTTTGTGTCATTGAACAGGCTTGGGTAATCCAGGGACCGGATTTTGGACATTCTTAACTGTTAAAGATGTGTGATATAACTCTCTTGGTCTCTCTGTAGTAGAAACAACACTGAGGATGGGAAAAGATATGTACACTAACGGTCAAAAGTTTTGGAACACTTACTCATTCAAGGATTTTTCTAAATGTTTTACTATTTTCTACATTGTAGAATAATAGTGAAGACATCAAAACTATGAAATAACAAATTTGGAATCATATAGTAACCAAAAATGTTTTAAAGAAAACAAATCTATATTATATTTGAGATTCTTCAAATGGCCACCCTTTGCCTTGATGACAGCTTTGCACACTCTTGACATTCTCTCAACCAGCTTCATGAGGTAGTCACCTGGAATGCATTTCAATTAACAGGTGTGCCTGATAAAAGTTAATTTGTGGAAATTCTTTCCTTCTTAATGGGTTTGAGCCAATCAGTTGTGTTGTGACAAGGTAGGGGGGGGGGGCATACAGAAGATAGCCCTATTTGGTAAAAGACCAAGTCCATATTATGGCAAGAACAGCTCAAATAAGCAAAGAGAAACGACAGTCCATCATTACTTTAAGACATGGTCAGTTAATGCAGAAAATTTCAAGAACTTTGAAAGTTTCTTCAAGTGCAGTCGCAAAAACCATCAAGCGCTATGATGAAACTGGCTCATGAGGACCGCCACAGGAATGGAGACCCAGAGTTACCTCTGCTACAGAGCATAAGTTCATTAGAGTTACCAGCCTCAGAAATTGCAGCCCAAATAAATGCTTCACAGAGTTCAAGTAACAGACACATCTCAACATCAACTGTTCAGAGGAGACTGCATGAATCAGGCCTTCGTGGTCGAATTGCTGCAAAGAAACCGCTACTACAGAACAACAATAATAAGAGGGGACTTGCTTGGGCCAAGAAACACGAGCAATAGACATTAGACCGGTGGAAATGTGTATTTTGGTCTGGAGTCCAAATTGGAGATCTTGGTTCCAAACGCTGTTGTGAGACGTGGTATGGGTGAACGGATGATCCGGTGTGGGTGAACGGATGGTTTTTCAACAGGATAATGACCCAAGGCACCTCCATCCTGTGTAAGGACAATTTTTTGAAGAATTAGAGTGATGCATCAGATGACCTGGCCTCCACAATCCCCTGACCTCAACCAAATTGTGATGGTTTGGGATGAGTCGGACCGCAAAGTGAAGGAAAAGCAGCCAACAAGTGCTCAGCATATGTGGTAACTCCTTCAAGGCTGTTGGAATAGCATTCCAGGTGAAGCTGGTTGAGAGAATGCCAAGAGTTTGCAAAGCTATCGTCAAGGCAAAGAGTGGCTATTTGAATAATCTCAAATATAAAATATATTTAGATTTGTTTAACACTTCTGGTTACTACATGATTCCATATGTGTTATATAATCATTATTCTACAATGAAGAAAATAGTAAAAATAAATAAACTGTTGAATGAGTAGGTGTTCTAAAAACTTTGGCCCAGTAGTGTATGTCATGTGTCAATATTCCACAAAGTCATACTCGTATGCTTCAACCCTTCTATTCGTCAAACTAGTAGATCCTGGGTGAAAAACAACACGGCAGTATAAGAAGAGTACAAAACACAACAAGGTGAAAGAAAAAACATGATTTGGGGGGGTGAATTCGTTAACTAATGTTGCCAAAGAGGATGCTAGTGTGTTTTGTTTTGAAGTCCCACTCTCCAGCCTTAGTCCGTCAAGCCATCAGTGCAGTTAGCGTTAGCAGCAGCAGGCTAATTTACATTTCTTTGTACTTTTAAACCAGCAAACATGAAAGGAAGAAAATGTTAGAAAATAATTAAAAATAAGTCTAAACTGGTCTGTAAAAGATGTGCATGCTTGTTAAATTATCCACGGGTTCACCTGGATATTGCCATACTTGCTCTCCTGGCATTGCCATACTTGTGTGAAAATAATATTTAGCTAGCTACGTTGATTGCTATGGATACGCCAGGTGGTCACGGACACAGAAATATAATTTATTATATTTCTATCATGTGGGAGCTGCTCTTCTTATGCTCTGATCAGAATGATGATAATTTGTTATGAATAAATAATGAAACTATTTGGTGAAAGACACCCTTTCTCAGAATTCTTACATGTGTGGACCTGATTTATATAATCTATTAAAGCATAAACACAATAAAACGTGTTCACATTCGCTGATAAAAAAAAAACACTGAATATTTACATATGCACCTACAATTTCTGACAAATTCATACTAGTCTGTACAGTATCTATAGCTGACATCATTCTCAGAGCATGTATCAAGGCAGGAGTGGTCTCATCAGAAGACATGGTCAAAACTGAACTAAAGGAGTGCCTACTCTGCAAGTAGTCCTATCCTCAACACATCATAAGTTATTCATGGCTACATTTATACAGGCAGCCCAATTTTGATCCTTTGCCGAATTATTGGCAATAAGTTGACGAATATTAGAATTCAGCTGCCTGTATGGCTCCAAAAACGCAATGAGAGGCTCCTGAGCTCAATGAGAGGCTCCAACCAGCCATGTGAACCCATCAATGCCTGATGCAACTTTGAATAGAATTGGCACAGGTACATTTACACCAAATGTCATATTCCATTACATATGTGATACATACGCACATGCACATCCTATTTTCTAGTCATAATTGTCTCTTTGTTGTGGTTTGAGCATGTACAATATGTACATGGATTGCTCTGGAGTAAGATACTGTATGAAAAAACACCGAAAGGGTCACTGTCTCTGTTCAGCAGCAGCAGCCTCTTCTCTGCCCAGCAGTTCTATCCTCAACTCGCCAGGTTTCTGGAATAGTCTGGCGAAGGGAAATGAAACGCATATGCATTACATTGGAGTCTCAGCAACATTTTCAAGCAATACATTTCCATGTATGATTTTATCAACAAGTATGCAAAACACAAAGACAACATGGACCTTTTCATTTTACAATACATGTGGTCATATAATATAAAAAGCACACGGGATGGATAGGGTGCTTGTTCCCGTGCTTACCAGATCGGGTCTGTAGTACTGATGGATAACATCTGTTCCGGCGAACATGGATAGTACACTGGCACCAAACATCCGCAGGTACCGAGGCCAAGATACACTGGCAGGCATCTTCAAATCAGCCCGAGAGGACCAATCAGTTACCTATACAGGAGAGAGATGGACAGTGATGTAGTCATTATACATTAACACAGGGTGCTCTTTTAATGGAAGCCTCTACAACATAATCCAGGTAGAATCAGGAATTCCCCAGGGCAGCTGCCTCGGTCCTTTACTTTTTTCAATCTTTACTAATGACATGCCACTGGCTTTGAGTAAAGCCAGTGTGTCTATGCATGCAGATGACTCAACACTATACACATCAGCTCCGACAGTGACATAAATGACTGCAACGCTTAACAACGTGCTGCAGTTAGTTTCAGAATGGGTGGCAAGGAATAAGTTTAGTCCTAAATATTTCTAAAAGTATTGAATTTGGGACAAATCTTTCACTAAGCCCTAAACCTCAACTAAATATTGTAATAAATAATGTGGAAATTGAGCAAGTTGAAGTGATTAAACTGCTTGAAATAACCCTGCATTGTAAACTGTCACGGTCAAAAATGATTACAACAGTAGCTAAGATGGGGAGAAGTCTGTCCCTTATAAAGCGCTGCTCTGCCTTCTTAATAACAACACTGTCAACAAGGCAGGTCCTACAGGCCCTAGTTTTGTCGCACCTTGATTACTGTTCAGTCGTGTAGTCAGGTGATACAAAGAGGGACTTAGGAAAATTACAATTGGCTTAGAACAGGGCAGCACGGCTGGCCCATAAATGTTTTTGTTGTTGTTGTTGTTGTTGTTTTTAACCTTTATTTAACTAGACAAGTCAGTTAAAAACAAATTTTTATTTACAATGACAGCCTACCCCAGCCAACCCTGGGCCAATTGTACGCTGCCCTATGGCACTCCCCAATCCCGGCCAAATGTGATGCAGCCTGGATTCAAACCAAGTACTGCACTGAGAAGCAGTTTCTTATTCCACTGCACCACTCTGGAGCCCTAAATGTACACAGAGAGATAACATTAATAATATGCATGTCATGTCAATCTCTCATGGCTTAAAGTGGAGGAGAGACTGACTTCATCATTACTTGTTCTTGTAAGAAGTGTTGACAAGCTGAATGCACCAATGTGTCTGTTTTAAAACATTAGCACACAGCTCAAACACCCATGCATACCCCACAAGACATACCACCAGAGGTCTCTTCACAATCCCCAAGTCCAGAACAGACTATGGGAGGTACTACATAGAGCCATGACTACATGGAACTATATTCCAAATCAGGTAACAATGCAAGCAGTAGAATCCGATTTAAAAAACACCTTATGGAACAGCGGGTGTGAAGAGACACACACACAGGTACAGGCACATGCACTCTACACACGTACATTATAATATTGTTGTATGGTGGTATTATACATTTTGTGTTGTGGATATGTGGGGGTCTGACAGTGTTATACGATGTACTGTTTTCTTTTGTTTTATGTGTAATATAAGTGCCTTAATGTGTTTATACCCCAGGAAGAGTTGCCGCTGCCTTGGTGGGAACTAATGGGGATCCATAATAAACCCCAGGAAGAGTAGCTGCTGCCTTGGCAGGAACGAATGGAGATCCACAAAAACCCCCAGGAAGAGTAGCCGCTGCCTTGGCAGGAACGAATGGGGATCCATAATAAACCCCAGGAAGAGTAGCTGCTGCCTTGGCAGGAACGAATGGAGATCCACAAAAACCCCCAGGAAGAGTAGCCGCTGCCTTGGCAGGAACGCATGGGGATCCATAATAAACCCCAGGAAGAGTAGCTGCTGCCTTGGCAGGAACTAATAGGGATCCCTAATAAATACAAAAAATACAAATACTGCAGAGGGAGCACGCCCCCATCCACATCGACGGGGCCACACATCACTGACAACCTGAATTGTTCCATCCACACAGATGGAGAAGAAGGCGCAACAGCAACTCTTCAACCTCAGGAGGCTGAATAAAGCCAGCTTGGCCCCTAAAACCCTCACAAACTTCTACAGTGGCACCATTGAGAGCATCCTCAATGGAATGGCTGGTAGCCTAGTGGTTAGAGCGTTGGACTAGTTACCGAAAGGTTGCAAGATTGAATCCCCGAGTTGACAAGGTAAAAATATGTATTTCTGCCCCTGAGCAAGGCAGTTAACCCACTGTTCCTAGGCTGTCATTAAAAATAAGAATTTGCCTAGTAAAATAAAAAAAATCCTGTTGGGCTGTATCACCACCTGGTAAGGCATCTTTAACCGCAGGGCTCTCCAGGGGGTGGTGCCTGCCCCCCCACCAGGACATCTACAACACCTGGTATCACAGGAAGATCATCAAGGACCTCAGCCACCCAAGCCACAGCCTGTTCACCCTGCTACTATCTAGAAGGCGGAGACAGTGCAGGTGGGACTTCTCCAGGCCATTGGACTGTTAAAAAGTCACCACTAGTTGGCCTCCGCCCAGTACCCTGCCCTGAACTTTAGTCACTGTTACTAGCCGGTATTCGAGACTGCTGCCCTATGGACATTTATCATTGAATACTCGTCACTTTAATAGTGTTTACATAGCGTTTTACCAACTGTTTTTCTTTTGAAGCCAGAAGGAGGCTAGTATTAGTTACATTTATGCCTTCACTCGAGTATGGGGATATTTTATATATGAATGCTTCCACTCAGTGTTTGAGATCAATTGACACCCTTTACCATGGCACTTTGAGATTTATTTTAGACTGCAAATCCCTTACGCACCACTGCACTTTGTATACCAGGGTTGGCTGGCCTTCTCTAGTCACTCGTAGGCTCAGTCATTGGTATACTTTTATTTACAAAGCCATTTTGGGTTTACTACATTTTTATTTGGGCATTTTTATTGTTCAGAAATGTGGTGGGTACTCTCTTTGTTCGCTGGACTTTATCCTGCTAACTGTTCCAAATGTCTGAACTGAAATTGGTAAAAGGGCTTTTATGTACTCTGCGCCATCGTCTTGGAACGCCTTACAAAATACTTTTAAACTGGAAGAACTTGTCCCGATTGGTATTTTTAAATCACTGATGAATGATCTTGAGACTGATTCCCTGACCTGTCAATGTTTTTAATTTGCTGTTTTTGATTTCGTTATACTCTTGTGAATTCTATGGTTTTTACTAGATTACTTGTAGTTTTTCATGTTGTTTGTCTGTCATTTTTGTAATGACTTGGTGCTGCTGATCTTGGCCAGGACGCTCTTGAAAAAGAGATTTTAAATCTCAATGAGCCCTTCCTGGTTAAATAAAGGTTTAACAATAATAATAATTATAATAATAATAAACTTCATATGTATGTACTGTATTCTAGTCAAGGCTCATCCTATAACTGCTGCTGTACACAATTGTTTTTATTCATATACTGTCCAAAATGTCTATACGCACAATCATATACATATATATTTATAGTCCGGACTCTGACATTGCTCGTTCTAATTTTAATTATTTTATATTTATTTGGGGTATTCGGGTGTATTGTTTGGCATTACTGCACTGTTGAACACAAGTATTTCACTACACCCGCGATAACATCTGCAAAATATGTGTACGCGACCAAAACAATTTGATTTAATTTTGAATGGATTAATGATGTGAGCTCCACACTCCAACCCAGTAGGCGGCGACAACGCAAATACTTTTGTTACGGTAAAGCTAACAATAAACTGAAAAGACGCTTCACCCCAATGTTCCTAAATGGTCTTTGTTTTGGGTCCATTGATCGCCCTCAATCGGTACATTTTGTGAAAAAGGAATTCTAAACATATGTATGACAGGTATGTCGCTACTCAACATCTCTTGTATTAGCACGTTTATATACTCCCCTTGCAATTTCCCAGCAAGCTTGTTTAGTAGCTAGAATGAATGTTAGTTGTCTGTAACCCTTCTTACCACCAAACGTATTTGTGGTGTTGTGATAACAATCAGTTTGCCAAATCTAAAGGCCGATAGTTTTGCCAATACTCCTACTGTGGTAAATTACAGTGTAAAAGGGCATATCATTGTAGCTAACAGCAACATGAATGTTAATTTATTTAAGTAAAACCTCGTAAAGATGGAAGAAAAGCAGTATACGTCACTGACGGTTCCTACGGATTATCTCCAACAGTGGTGAGTTGTCCTCCGAACGCGTTGGTGTTGGGAGGTTTTTGCATAAAATACAAATGTTGTGGAGTGTCAGTGTGGAGGTCTCCATCAACATGTATTAAATAAAGCTAATTTTGCAACAACTGTCAAAAGAGTTCCTATCGCCATGGCCTACAGCAGGCTATGTATTAATGTCATTATTAGACAAAGCATGCCCCCCCCCCCCCCCCCCCCAACAACACTGTACTTTTTAAAATTAAGAAACAATTATGATCCTGTGAAGACAAACCGGCAGGAAGGCAGACATTTCTACATGGTACAATGTACATGATTAAATAATGATTTGCAAAGAAAAAAACGAATTGGAAGTTTATATGCGAAGTTACTCTATGGATGCAGAGTGAGGTGACATGTCATTGATAGCCCATTTACATTTAACTACAGTAATCCTAGACGTTAAAACATATGCATCCTTACAACATGATCACTAATAGCACACGCACCCATGTCAAATCCAAAAGTTGGGCCATGAAATGTTTTCTGACCAGGAAACATGAGACGTCAAACCAATGTGTGTGTGTGTGTGTGTGAAATGTATTCTAGGAGCATGGACAGTTTCTCTATGGACCCTCAGTCATTTCTTTGTCTTCCTGGTTTGTCACCTCTCTGGACAAACCCCCTTTGAAAACAAAAGAAGATGGTGTCACCCCAGTCTGTTTCTTTTGTTTTATGGACCTGTAGGTACCAGTCCACCCAGCAGCACCCCCAAGCTCAACATGTGATGCAGTACCATAACACGGGCCATATGGGTCATTACATGGAGGGATCCAGAGAGGACCGGGTCATGACGGAGCTGTCGGTCCACCAGGACCTCCCTGTCCACCAGGAGCTGGACTTCCATCACGACTTCCATCAAGAGCCAATCGTCCAACACGATCAGCCTGTGGATACATCACAAGGTATGTGATGACCGCCCCCCCCCCCCCCCCTCCCCTTACTTAGCCATGCCGTCTGCCATGTTTGCGTGGTCAATATTTGTACAGCTCTATTTGTTGTGCGCTCTCTCCTCTGCGTACACATTTCCCCAGTCCCCACCACCCTGGTGTTAACATGAACTGATCTATCCTCACCCTAGTGCTGTTCCAGTAATCAATCCAATTATATTTGTCTGGCACCTTCCACAGAATCATTGGGCGTGTCTGAGATTGACTACGATGCAGTCGGACTGCACAGGATCACTGATTTTTTATAAATCCCCTTTGGCTTCCCGCATAATCACTCATTATGTGATCAAGAGTTGCGATTCTGCACCTCGCCTCAAATGGATTCCCTTGCAAACCTGTTCATTTTCTGTCTTTTAGCTCCGACGCCAGGGAAGAGAAAGAGAGGTCGGCCTCCCAAACAGAAGCCGGGGGAGGGCCAACCGCAGGAGGACTACGATCAGGCAGAGGCCCTGAAGAAAGCCAAAAGGACCCTTAACCGTTTCAATGGCATGTCAGTGGACGAGGTTATGGCCAAAACCCTGCCAGATATTATTGACCACAACCTGGACATTTTGATAGTGAGTTTTAACATCATCTAATTTGTGAAATTTTCAGACTGGTGATGTTGAGTAAGGCTGTTTAATGTAAAGTTTGGCCATTTAAAAAAAAATCTGTACCATTAGTAATGATAGGCCATTCTACCCTGATGATAGCCCATGGAATACACCATTCTACCCTAATGATAGCCCCTGGAATACACCTTACTTCCCTAATGATAGCTCATGGAATACACCATTCTACCCTAATAATAGCCCATGGAATACACCATTCTACCCTAATGATAGCTCCTGGAATACACACCATTCTACCCTAATGATAGCTCCTGGAATACACACACCATTCTACCCTAATGATAGCTCCTGGAATACACACACCATTCTACCCTGATGATAGCTCCTGGAATACACACACCATTCTACCCTGATGATAGCTCCTGGAATACACACACCATTCTACCCTGATGATAGCTCCTGGAATACACACACCATTCTACCCTAATGATAGCTCCTGGAATACACACACCATTCTACCCTGATGATAGCTCCTGGAATACACACACCATTCTACCCTGATGATAGCCCATTGGATCAAACACCATTTTTCATTAGATTAAACCCATGTACTACGTATGTGTTGTGAATTTGAATCGAATCAAAAATGACTCTCTAGCATTTTGCAATAATAATTTATGATCCCTTTCTCAGATTGGTATCAATCCAGGACTGTTGTCAGCCTACAAGGGACGACATTACCCAAACCCAGGAAACCATTTTTGTACGTAGCACTCACTTCAATTTCCATACATACATACAGAGTACTGTAATACCACATACTGACTGCCTGATTAGGGTCATGTTCATTAGGGCACAACAAAGCAAAACATTGTGCAGCGGAAGAAAAAAAAAAAAAAGCCATTCTTGTTGGACGAGTTCAAACGGTACCTCCTCTCTTTGACTCGTTTTAGAACGCTTTCTTCCATTTCGTGCCTAGTGAACACAACCCCCGTTATTAGTAACAGTATGATGAAAGTGATTGAGCATTGTTTTTGTTTTGGACCTTAGGGAAATGCCTGTTCCTCTCTGGTCTTACTGATGAGCAGCTCAACCACATGCACGATCTGAGCCTGCCAGAGAAGTATGGCATTGGCTTTACCAACATGGTGGAGAGGACAACGCCAGGAAGCAAAGACCTCTCAAGGTGTCAAACCTATAGTAATAAACCTATAGTAATAAAAAAAGCACAGATGTCATTAAATATCCATGATGCATTTTCTTTCTAGTTACAATTGTCGTCATGGTTATTGGTTCATAGTCGTCATGGTTATTGGTTCATTGTCTAGGCTAACTTTGTTACTATATCTACAGCAAAGAGTTTCGTGAAGGAGGCCGGCAATTGGTGGAGAAGCTGAAGAAATACAAGCCACTAATCGCAGCTTTCAACGGAAAATGTGAGCACATTTTTAAAGAGGATATCAGTAATTACAATTATAGTTTGTTTTGTCCTTTACAGATAAAAACAGAAATACTTGTCATTTCGACAAAAGTTAGACCCACATAATTTAATGATGATATTCATTGCATTACGGTCTGGTTCGATTCCAGGCTGTATCACAGCGGTCTAAGGCACTGCATCTCAGTGCTAGAGGCGTCACTACAGACACCCTGGTTCAAATCCAGGCCGTATCACAACTGGCCGTGATTGGGAGTCCCATAGGGCCGGTGCACAATTGTCCCAGCGTCGTCCGGGTTTGGCCGGTGTAGGTCGTCATTGTAAATAATATTTTTTTCTTAACTGACTTGCCTAGTTGAATTAAGGTTAAATCACTCTTCTTCGGCAGGTATTTACGAAATTTTCAGCAAAGAGATCTTTGGAGTGAAGGCAAAGAAACTCGAGTTTGGCTTACAGCCGTACAAAATCCCAGAAACCGAAACAGTAAGTAGTTTTACCAAAATACACTGAACCAAAATATAAACCCAACATGTAAAGTGTTAGTCCCATGTTTCATGAGCTGAAATAGAAGATCCCAGAAATGTTCCACACACAAGCTTATTTCTCTAAAATGTTGTGCACGAATGTGTTTCCATCCCTGTTAGTGAGCTTTTCTCCTTTGCCAAGATAATCCATCCACCTGACAGGTGGGCGAGCAGTTTGCTGATGTCAACATTGTGAATAGAGTGCCCCATGGTGAGGTTATGGTATGGGCAGGCATAAGCTACTGACAACGAACACAACTAGATTTTATTGATGGCAATTTGAATGCACAGAGATTGTCGTGCCATTCATCCACTGCCATCACCTCATGTTTCAGCATGATAATGCTGTCCATGTCGTAATGATCTGTACACAATTCTTAGAAGCTGAAAATGTTGCAGTTCTTCCATGGTCTGCATACTCGCCAGACATGTCACCCATTGAGCATGTTTGGGATGCTCTGGATCAATGTGTATGACAGCGTGTTCCAGTTCCTGCTAATATCCAGCAACTTCGCACAGCGATTGAAGAGGAGTGGGAAAACATTCCACAATCAACAGCCTGATCAACTCTATTTTGAAGGAGATGTCACGCTGCATGAGGCAAATGGTGGTCACACCAGATACTGACTGGTTTTCTGATCCACGCCCCCTTTTTTTTTTTAAGGTATCTGTGACCAACAGATGCATATCTGTATTCCCAGTCATGTGACATCCATAGATTAGGGCCTAATGAATTTATTTCTATTGACGGATTTCTTTAAAATTGTTGCATGTTGTGTTTTTATATTTTTGTTCAGTATAGTAACTAGTCGCACATGTTTGTATCCATTCTCTCATCGTCTGTTCCTACTGTTGTTTTGGGGTCCGTTCAAGAGGGTACAACTTTATAGATTCAGAAATGTATTGTAGATCAAGTTTAGCGTTATGTCACGTAGAGCTGTGAGCCGTGTCGTCTCCAAACATTTCTACCTGCAACGTTGCGATTGTCTTCACTCATTGCATACATCCTAGGTGTGCTACTTGATGCCTTCGTCAAGCCCCCGCTGTGCCCAGTTCCCCCGCGCTCAGGACAAGGTTCACTTCTACATCAAGCTGAAGGAGCTACGGGACAAGATCAAAGGTGTGGTCTCAGTGGCCCGCGAGGTGCAAGAGACTGAGTACCACTTCGACTTGGGACTTGCCAAAGGTAAAATAATGGTCTTGACGGAGTTAAGAGTTGCCACACTTCAAAGTCTTGTTCACGCTGCTATTTCAGAACGAACATGAGAAACCCGTTAACTGAATCTCTGATATATATACTGAATATAATGCCATTGATAAGGATGCCATCATGCGCTTCATGTTACGCCAATTATATTCAGTCATTTGGTGTACATTCAAATGATAAATGAGGGTGTGCTCTCTAGATTGGCAATTGTGTTGAAGAGCAGTGTTGTTGATCACTAATCTTGTATTTCCTGTACCACTGCTACAGAGGATGCTAAGAGGATGGCCATCAAGGAGGAGCAGGTGGATCCTGAGTACGAGACCTGCGACGGGGAGCGCGAGGAGGCAAGGCAAAGCACAAGCTACTGCAACATTTCCTCCACCAAAGAGACCGGTGAGAGCAAGTTTCTGAAGAGTGTTTTTTTTTGTCTTTCGTTAGTGCATCTCGGCTGATAGGAAAATAGACCCTAAAGATGAATGACTTCATACAGCTGTTGGTTTGTTAAAGGGTTACTTCAGGATTTAGTCAATGAAGCCCTTTACCTTCTAACCCTGAGTCAGATGACCTTAATCTACTGACCCAGAGTCAGATGAAGCCCTTAATCTACTGACCCAGAGTCAGATGAAGCCCTTTATCTAGATGAAGTCGTGGATACCATTTTTACATCTGAATAAATTGTTTGTTTTTTATACTCCTTTTAGCAATGCCCAGTAAGGACCAAGCCCAAGCTACACCATTGAACCACATGCCATACGACCAGTGGATGACACAGTCGTTTGCAGACCAGATACCGGACATTAGCTGTAACAGTAGCAATGTAGCTCAACCTCATTTGGGAGCAGAAACCTTTTGAAGAAGGCCCCCGCAAGAAAGTCATTGGGTCACACCGTTTCTGAGGCATCATAATGCATGCGTCACACTAGAAGGAAGATGGAGGAGAAATGGCCCATCTTGACTGGACTCCTGTTTTTCAAATTCTCTCTTTAAAACACAGCCCATTTTATTCCCCATTAATTTTTATAACTATTTATTGCATTTCATACAGCATGTGTCCAGTGTCTTATTTTTATATTTTTAAAGAATGGGATTTTGTTGTATCCCTCACATGTGGAAGTGTAATTGTGCTCTGGAATTTTTAAGTTTGTTATTACAGAGATATTAAATCAGTTGTACAACTGACATTGACAGTTATTTTGTTGAATCCGGAACTTAATGATGTACATGGTTCATTATGACTTGTAAAGTGATCAAGTTGAATGAAAAAGATAGGTGCCTGACAGTTCCAAGACGAAATGGGCCGTATTCATCAGGGCACACCGTATGAAAACATAATGCAACGGAAAATTTTGTTTTTCTTATTGGACAAATTCAAATAGTACCTCCCCTGTTTGCTTCTGCTTTGTCTAGTGAATTCAACAGTGGAAAGCTTTTAAAGAGAACTGGAATAACAGGGAGGAACTGAAATGCTTAGAGTTTTGTTACAGTGTGTCCTAATGAACACGACCCTATTTTCCGTCTCCTGGCTTCACAGCCACCTTTTCTAGGTCCCAGCAGTTTTCTCCAGGCCATTTTAAAGACAGTTTCAGGTGAAGGTAGCCACAGTTTCCTCCTTATGACTGATGATCATGACGTTATATCATTCATCTGACCTCCGAACCATATATTGATCTTCAGCAGAGCAACAGAGTTTATAATTTACTAAACAAGACGGACATCTTACAATGTCAAACCAGAATATGTCCCTGGACGCAGAATCAAATCACTCCTTTCATTATACAGAAATAACCATGCCTTGTCTTATCATGACAAATGTTTAGAGGACCACCAATGCTAGTCCCTGGATGTTGCATAACGCGTTCAGCCAATCAGGTTTCAAAACGCTACCGTGGACCTACGGGTCATGGAATGGATGCCTCTGCCACAGGAGACTAGATGTGTATTAATTCCGCTGATTCTGTTGCAAAACGTTTATTAAAGGGAAGCAAACAAAACGGAGAAGGACCCATCTGAATTTGTTCAGTAGAAACTCTGGTTTTGCCCTGTTTGCTTCCATTTGGTTCTGAAACGGTAAACGGTTTCCATAGCAAAACAGTGACCGTTTTGGAACTAAAACTAAGTATCTATTGGAGAAATTCAGGTAGGGCCCCCTCCCGGTTCATTTCGTTTGGTTCCTAGTGAATACACCACTGGGCTCGCACCCTGTTTGTCACACCAATACACAGGGAACCCAGCATGGCTAGAAAGTACTACTTCACGTGGGAGTCGTGTTGCTCTCCTCGGTCACGCCTCCGATAAGCTTTTTGCATACACTTTGAAAATGGAAAAGAGACCATGCTAATTTGGTAGTTGGAAAATTAAAACAGACACCCAGTTTCTCTTTGCACCTTGCACTTACCATTTTCTGTTTACCATTTGGGATTTTCATTTAGGAAGTTATGTTCACCATTTACAAATCAACATTTTCAATTTCTTTTGAATTTTATTGTGGCATTAATCATGCACACTGATATGAAAATATAAATTAATTTATCATTTTCACACACCTATTTAGCATTTATTTTCAAAGTGGCACTGATAATCCCTCATAACCACATTCTGTATCCTGATATCCTACCATCAAATTGAAAAGGCTTTCCTCCTGGCAACCCTGGCTGGGTTCCCACTTGATAGGCCAGTTGCAAAGTAAAAAATGGCTATAAAGTAAGAATGTATGTGAAAAAAATGTAGTTTTTTAGGTTAGCAAATGTGATTAGGGTTAGGTTTTAAAGAGATATGAGTTCCTCAGCTAAGGCAAGGCGACGCAACAAACAACAGGCGAACTCTGCTGGTTCACGCTGGGTTCATAACCCCCCGCTCCCCCCCTCCCCAAAAAAGTGACCCAGCGGCAGAGAGGAAGAGGTGAAGTGATGAGGTTTCGCACTGCCCCAAATCTGTCCAGGAAAACATGCCCAAGTGAGGAATTTATGTATGGCGGTCAATGAGAGATTGTCGAATTTGGTCAACAGAACATTTAATTGCACATTTGCTACAAGATGCTTATTTGATTGAATATAAGTTTCGTAACAGTTAGGTTGTTAAGAATGCCCTGATATAAGTGGACGCACGTGGCATTTCAGCAACTAAAAAAAACTACTTTATATTGGAGTTGTGCCTGTTAGACATAGGCCCAGACCGTGAGCAGAGCAACAGGCCCAGGCCTACACCCACCCAAGCCCCATCCTGCGACCTAAGAGGCATATATCAGATGCTCTGCTCACAACTATAAAAAAAATGTTTAAAAAAGTTACCCACTTTAAATTAAACTATACAACATATATTCACATCACCAAATAACGGATTAAAACAAACTGTTTTGCAATGAAGGTCTACAGTAGCCATAAAATGCTAATTAATTACTTAAAAATCATACAATGTGATTTTCTGGATTTTTGTTTTAGATTCCGTCTCTCACAGTTGACGTGCACCTATGATAAAAATTACAGACCTCTACATGCTTTGTAAGTAGGAACACCTGCAAAATCGGCAGTGTATCAAATACTTGTTCTCCCCACTGTATATGTTTTTTACTCAAACACCCGGCTCAAACCGAGAGGGATGCTATGTTAGCTAGCTGGCTATGGCTATCCAACACTGAAACTCTTCCAAGTCAAGGTAAGCTTTTGGTTTTATTAATTTAATGCCACCAGGGCCCGCCGGTGTAACTGCTAAACTGCTTTCTGACTGTACACTGTACTGCATGATTGTAGCGGGTTTAATAACGTGTTAGTTCTAGTAGCTATGTTGACTATAAAGTGACAACGATGTAGGCTGTTTGTAGGGGTTAACGGTCATGGTGTAGAGGTTTGACTTGGAAAGGTTTTTCACCTGGTCACAGACGGATAATGTGTTGTGCACTGAAGTCCACAAAAGAAGGGAAAAGGTGACAGGAGGAGAGCGCATAGATCGCTGCTAGAAGGAATTATATATACAATGATCAAAGTGACCATGCTGTTTTTACGAGGCTGCTATGAAAGTGAACTGATAATAATAATCCTCCCTCGTCTTAAACGACACCAACCACCACTGATACTCAGTGTATATCAATGAATTGGTGAGGGCACTAGAACAGTCTGCAGCACCCGGCCTCACCCTACTGGAATTGGAAATTAAATGTCTACTGTTTGCAGATTATCTGGTGCTCCTATACCCAATCAAGAAGGGCCTACAGCAGCACCTAGATCTTCTGCACAGATTCTGTCAGACTTGGGCCTTGACAGTAAATCTCTGTAAGACAAAAATAATGGTTTTCCAAAAAAGGTCCAGTAGCCAGGACAACAAATGCAAATTCCATCTAGAGACTGTTGCACTAGAGCACACAAAAAACTATACATACCTTGGCCTAAACAAACAACACCACAGGTAACTTCCACAAGGCTGTGAATGATCTAAAAAGACAAGGCAAGAAGGGCTTTCTACTTCATCAAAAGGAACATAAAACTCAACATCCCAATTTGGATCTGGCAAAAAATTATTCAGTTATATAACCCATTGCCCTATATGGTTGTGAGGTCTGGGGTCCACTCACCAACCAATAATTTACAAAATAGGACAAACACCCAATTGAGACGCTGCAAGCAGAATTCTGCAAAATATATACTTTGTGTACAATGCAAACCCCAAACAATGCATGCAGAGCAGAATTTAGGACGATACCCGCTAGTTATCTACACCCCCCAAAAGAGCTGTTCAGCTCTACATCCACCTAACCTATAAAATAGTCCCCTTAGCCAGCTGGTTCTGGGGCTCTGTTCACAAACCCCATAGAGCCCTAAGACAGCTACACAAAGACCTAAGCAAAAAATATAGGTATTTGACACACTGAAAAGAATCAACCACAAAAACAGAGCAAATGTGAATGCTATCTGGCCCTAAACATAAAGTACACAGGGGCACAACACCTGACCACTGTGACTGACTCCAAATTAAGAAAATCCTTGACTCTGTAGAGACTCAGTGAGCATAGCCTTGCTATTGAGAAAGGCCGCCGTAGCCTGTCTTCTCTCGAGAGCCATGTCTGCCTATGTGCACCCTGCCCACAAAATGAGGTGGAAACTGAGATGCACTTCCTAACCTCCTGCCAAATGTATGACCACATTAGAGACACATATTTCCCACAGATAACACAAATCAAACAGTGATAAACTCCCACATTCAGTCCCATACAGGACTGTGCAATCACAGCAGCAATCCCCAGGTCGTTGCTGTAAATGAGAACGTGTTCTCAGTCAACTTACCTGGTAAAATAAGTGTTACATTTAAAAAATAAATAATAATTTAAAAGCAAGATTTGTGGTATGCTGCCATGAGAAAAGGGGAACCAGTGGAGCACAAACAACATTCTAAATACCACCAATATTTATTTGTTTATTTATCTTCCCTTACAATTCATACTACTACTATTTTCACATAGCTGATAATAACAGTTGTCTTTTTTTTTCAAATATTGAGTGCAATGTTGATGTTTTTGTGTCTTCTCACTTTGGTTTACTGTTTATTTCACTTGCTTTGGCAAAGTAAAACACGTTTTCCATGCTAATAAAGCCCCTTTGAATTGAATAAAGAGCCAGTTGTTCCAACCTGATCTCGCATCCTCCAGCTTTTGTGGACAACTGGCAAGTTTGAGCGGATCACTCGAACTTGGTGACCTTCTGTTGGAGAAAGGGGTAACTGCATCTTTGTCCCCTTTCCCCCATGTTGTAGACATGAGACGTGACATTTTGACTTTCTGTCCTCTTTTCCCCCCATGTTGTAGACATGAGACGTGACATTTTGACTTTCGGTCCGCGTTTCCCCCATGTTGTAGACTCACCTCACGAGAAGCAGTGCATGATCAACACCATTCTCAGCAATGAGATCTGCTGGAAGTGATGTACTCTCTCTCACTCTGGGGGTAAGATATAATTTAAACATCACAGATATAAATTCCCACTGTGCCCATATGATAAAATGCAAATGTGAATTGTGTTGAACTACTGAATGAAACTGTGAGGAGATGCACTCAGACCAGCCTTTGTGATTGAACTTTGGTACAGGCAGGGATGACTTGAGCCTCCAGAAAGTAAGACAAGTGGTGAGAAACAATTTGAACATCACAGATATAATAAATTCCCAATATGCCCATGATAAAGTTAAAGTACATTACTTTAGTTGGCTTTGAGCAAAACTTGAATGTAATATAACCTTTTCTGATGTGTGGTGTGTGTGAACTATGTGGAATATTTTGGACCATTTGATTTGCTGGCCCTGACCAAACCGCTAAGTTTCCTCTCACTATAGCTGCATTTCTCCACATGGCCAGACTTCTAGTTAGTGGTCTTCTCCCCTTGTAACGCTCATCCTTGAAAAAATGCCATAAGATCTGAAAGACGACATACTGTACAAAGCAATTATCTAGGCTAAATAAGTATCTACTGCTCTGCTAACTAGCTAGCTAACGTGTAGCTAGCTAAAATGGAGAAAAGGGATGGAAGAATTTCACGGATTGAGCATTTATGTCGTTCCAATATGAATGAGCCTGACAACGGAGATTTGTCTGGAACTCTCCACTTTACTGTAGTACAGTTTGAATACACGTCACGTCACGTCACGTTCAGCTACGGATACCTGTATAGTACATGACATCCCTCTTCATGAAGGAATGGCTCAAGCAAAACTAAAACAAAGAAATAAAACTTCTGACGCTTTTTATTTTATTTTTTCAAATCAGCACTTACATTCAATTACAACACATTTCAGACATTGTCCCTATTCTTTTCACTTATATCAAATCAAATGTATTTATAAAGCCCTTCTTACATCAGCTGATATCTCAAAGTGCTGTACAGAAACCCAGCCTAAAACCCCAAACAGCAAGCAATGCAGGTGTAGAAGCACGATGGCTAGGAAAAACTCCCTAGAAAGGAAGGAACCTAGGAAGAAACCTAAAGAGGAACCAGGCTATGAGGGGTGGCCAGTCCTCTTCTGGCTGTGCCGGGTGGAGATTATAACAGAACATGGCCAAGATGTTCAACTGTTCATAGATGACCAGCAGGGTCAAATAATAATAATCACAGTGGTTGTCGAGTGTGCAACAAGTCAGCACCTCAGGAGTAAATGTCAGTTGGCTTTTCATAGCCAATCATTCAGAGTATCTCTACCACTCCTGCTGTCTCTAGAGAGTTGAAAAAAGCAGGTCTTGGACAGGTAGCATGTCCGGTGAACAGGTCAGGGTTCCATAGTCACAGGCAGAACAGTTGCCACTATAAGGAACATAAACTAAGTAAGTCTGTGCTGTGTGTTTTTTAGTCTGAATCTAGTTGGAACTTTGATCTCTCTACCTGATCTAGTTGTCTGACACGGTTGTAACTGTCTCTGAGGTGTGTCAGGCTCGTACGTACAACACCTGTTCTGGAAGTCACATTTTGTTAAAGATCCCCACATCCCTGTGTCCCTCCTCTTTTCAGTTCACTGCAGCTAGCGACTGGAACGATCTCCAACAAACACTCAAACTGGACAGTTTTATCTCAATCTCTTAATTCAAAGACTCAATCATGAACAGTCTTACTGACAGTTGTGGCTTCTTAGCGTGATCTATTGTTGTCTCTACCTTCTTGCCCTTTGAGCTGTTGTCTGTGCCCAATAATGTTTGTACCATGTTTTGTGATGCTACCATGTTGTTGTTAGGTTGTGTTGCTACCATGCTGTGTTGCTGTCGTGATGTGTGATTTGTCCTATATTTTTATTTTATAATCCTAGGCCCCTGTCCCCGCAGGAGGCCTTTTGCCTTCTGGTAGGCTGTCATTGTAAATAAGAATGTGTTCTTAACAGACTTGCCTCGTTAAATAAAAGTTCAATAAAACAAGCATGTGATCTTGTTAGATTTTGACTGATCATCATCATCATCATCATCCACGAGTGTTTGTGATCCCAGAGTCAGCACCAACCACTGACTCCGTTTGTGAAAATGCTTGTTCGCTCGTATTCAGTATATTCTTCCATCCAGCGTACGACAGCTGGTTGCCACGTCTCCTCTCTGGAGCCTGAGGTATGTCTGGTAATTATCTTGTTTGTCTCTCGTAGTAGCTTTTCTGTTTAAGCTGTCTGTTCTTCAGCTTGTTGTGGATTTGAACGTTCCCTTCAGGAGTCAGTAGGGTGGTAGAGGTTGGCAACTTGGACTTCAGCCGTCTTCCCATTAGTAGATAATGGTGATAACCCTATGCCCTCTAGTGGTGTGTTGCGGTACTCCAGTAGCGCTATGTAGAGGTCACTCTTTGTGCCTTTTTAAGCAGGTTTTTGACAGTTTGCACAGTTTTCTCCAACTGTCCATTTGACTGAGTGTGTCCTGGACTGGAAGTTGTGTGCTCGAACTCCCAGCTTTCAGCAAAACATCTGAACTTGGCGCTTGCATATTGTGGACCATTGTCGGAAACGACAACATCTGCTATGCCATGCCTGACTAATCTAGACTTCATGGCTGTGACGACACCTCTGCTCGTAGTTTCAGTCCGTTTGGTGAGCTCTGGATATTTGGAGTACTAGTCGACACAGAGAAGATACTCTGAGACGTTGTAGTGAAACAGATCAGTGCCGATCTTTGCCCACAGTCTTTCTGGTGGACTACGTGGAAGCAGTGGCTCTCTCGGGTTGCTGCTCTTGTTGGCGTTACAGACAGCGCACTGAGACACAATGTCCTCAATCTGGGTTGACATACCTGTCCTCAATCTGGGTTGACACACCTGTCCTCAATCTGGGTAGACATACCTGTCCTCAATCTGGGTTGACATACCTGTCCTCAATCTGGGTTGACTAACCTGTCCTCAATCTGGGTTGACTAACCTGTCCTCAATCTGGGTTGACTAACCTGTCCTCAATCTGGGTTGACTAACCTGTCCTCAATCTGGGTTGACTAACCTGGCCAATATAAATGTATTTTGTTCTTTCTTTGCGCTTGCCTATTCCCAGGTGTGATTCGGAACCTGTTCAGCATTTTCTTGTCTCAGTTGATTTGGTACAATGAGTTTTGCGGCTTTGAACATCAGTCCTGATGTATAGCTGATTTCCTCCTTGAAAATGTCCAGCATGGATGGATTTCTTTGGGAACCACACTCTTTTCACTGGGCCATCCACTCATCGTTGTTACTCTCAGCAGTTGCATTGTGGGATCTTCTACTGTTGCTTTCCTGAAGGCTTGTAGCTTCTCCTCTGAGATTGGCAGTGGAGGTGTTATCCAGTTTACCTCCAACTCCTCTCCCAGCAGATCTTCGTGTTCGTTGAAGTTGGCTCTACTCAAAGCGTCTGCTATGTGCATTTCTTTGCCTGGCTTGTAGGTGACAGTGAGACTGTATCTTTGAAGTCGGAGCAACATCCTCTGCAGCCTTGAAGGAGTGTGATGCAGCGGCTTCTTGAATATGCTCTCGAGAGGCTAGTGATCACTTTCAACTTGTACCCCTCTGCCACACAGAGCGCATGTTCCCAGTCTTGAGTAAAAAATAAAAAACTGTTCTTATGTTTTTGTTCCTAATGCCATTCAGTGTCACTCTCAAGTAGCTTTCTGAGCAGAGCGTTCACCTCAGACAGGTTGGGAATGAATTTGGCAAGATTGGTGTAGAATGCACATAAATCTCTGCAGTGCTTGTTTGTCTTCGGGTAGAGGCAGCTGCACCACGGCCCACACCTTCTCATCATCTGGTTTCAGACCACTGGCCATTAGCATCTGCACCACGGTCCTCACGTTCTCATCATCTGGTTTCAGACCACTGGCCATTAGCATCTGCACCACGGCCCTCACCTTTTCATCATCTGGTTTCAGACCCCTGGCCATTAGCATCTGCACCACGGCCCTCACCTTCTCATCATCTGGTTTCAGACCACTGGCCATTAGCATCTGCACCACGGTCCTCATCTTCTCATCATCTGGTTTCAGACCCCTGGCCATTAGCATCTGCACCACGGCCCTCACCTTCTCATCATCTGGTTTCAGACCACTGGCCATTAGCATCTGCACCACAGCCCTCATCATCTGGTTTCAGACCACTGGCCATTAGCATCTGCACCACGGCCCTCATCATCTGGATTCAGACCACTGGCCATTAGCATGTGACCAATGTACTTTATCTTTACCATTTTACATTTCTTCCTGTTTAGTTTTAGATTGTACTCGCTCGCTCTGTAGCAGCTTGACCAGTCTGCGGTCATGTTCCTCCTTAGTTTCACCCCAGACCAACAAACGATTGATGACGTCGACGACTCCAACCAGGGCTTTCAATCATCAAGGGTCTCTGGAATACCTAGGACGCAGATGAGACACCAAAAGGGTAAATGCAAAAATCAGATGTTTAATAGTCACATGTACAGGGTTGCAGGTGTGATTGCAGGGTACAGTGCAAATCTTCAGCTTGGAGCTCCAACATGCAGGACTAAAGTGAAATAGAATAATGACAATGGTCCTAAATAGAATTGAACTAGAACTATTGGGCATGTTGAAGTTACAGATCTGGGAACTTCTCGAAGTAAAGTTTAATCTGTCAGAACTCTTGGTTTGCGGCCAATACAGAGAATATCTTAGCGTTTGGCATGTTGGACACAACTTCCTCAACAGTGAGCAGTGGGTAGTGTTCCTGTTTGATCACTTTGTTTATTTAATGTTTTATTTAATTTAAATTGTAGTCTTCTGTCTAATGTATTTTGCGTTTTTTTATATATATATATATATATGTCGGACCACAGTAAGACTAGCGGTCTCCATTGGCTAATGAGGATCCTAATAAATCACGTCAAATCTATACATGTCCGGATCGTGTTAGGTTTGTCCACAGTGACCATACTACTAACCCCGTTTGTCAGTTCTGTTTGCTTAGTGATTCACTTCCATGTGTCCGTTCTGTTTAGTTCCTCAACGATCTTGTCTTTGAGAGGAACTGGAACTTTTCTCTGGGTGTGTTCAACTGGTGGGTCTAACTGTATATGACATGGTCCTGGCATGCACCCTAGACCAGAAAACAGATCTTCAAAGTCTTTCAGTATGTCAATGTCTGACTGTGACATCATGTGTTTAGATCTTCAAAGTCTTTCAGTATGTCAATGTCTGACTGTGACATCATGTGTTCAGATCTTCAAAGTCTTTCAGTATGTCAATGTCTTTGACTGTGACATCATGTGTTCTCTTCACCATGCTTAGTTGTTGACATTGCTGGAGCATCTCTTTCAATAATCTGTAACTCAACCTTGTGTCTATGTACTATGTACACACCGATTCATGATTCCTGACCCAACGGCGACATCTGCTGGCAGTTTTCAGTTTTCAGTTGGACTGCTTCAACTTTTCTCTGTCCAAGCGAGTTGATATTACTTTGCATTCAGCACGTGTCAAGCTTGTAAGTTACATCTTAGTTGTTTATTCTCAGTCCATTTATTTTTGTCACTGTCCATATCTACTGACACCTTGGTTCGAATCTTGGCTGTATCACAACCAGACGTAATTGGGAGTCCCATAGGGTGGCGCACAATTGGCACCAGCGCCGTTCGGGTTTTGCCGGTGTATGCCTTCATTGCAAAAAAATGATTTGTTCTTAACTGTCTTGCCTAGTGTTAATGAATTAATTATAGGAGAGACAAGAACAAGATGAGACTCTGGACAAGGCGGATACGGTATATTTGAGGCCTTTTAATCTAGCATAGTGATAGCTGGCAAACGTGCAGCACGGCTCTCATCGTCCACTCTTAGGGAGGTTTCGGAAAAAAGAGAGCGTAACACATATTTGGGCAGTACATTTATACATTGAAATGACGTAGGTAGATTCTAGTAGTCCTGGCTCCTGGTTGGTTGTTCGTAGGTGATAGACAGTCCTCTCCAGCCTGTTGTCGGTATCTCATTAGTTCTGGACAGAGTTCTTTGTCTTTGTAGCCCATCCCAAAGGGTTTGGAGCAGTGTATATTCATGGGTTATCCGTGTGTTTAACAACAGTCCGTGGATGCGTCATTACATGTTTTAATATGTTATTACAACACCCCCTCTTCACGTCTACTAGACGTGACAAAACTAAATGTAAGAAAAATAGAATAGGACATTTTAGGAAATTTGTAGTCCCCCTCTTCACGTCTCCAAAGAGACGTGAAAATTACTCATATGTGCATGTTTCAAACTCCACCAGAGGATCCTCCTGTTGTATGAGGGGGAACATCAGTGCAGGGTCATTATTTGGTGCAATAGCAGAAGTAATGACTCGAGAAAGCAGGGAGCGGGCACATGGGATGCAACAACAGCCACAGAGGGTTAGTATTGCAACAAACACAGAGATAGAGACCAGAATAGAAGAGACCAGGACCTTATATTTACCAAATGCATCCATCCAGGAGTCCCACGTGCTGGTATCAACCCCAGAGTGGGATTTCATTTTACCATTCAGGGTACGTAGTCCTTCTAACGCAACAGTGAGACTGCCATCAGAGGCTGTATTATTGGGGATAAATGTGCAACATTGCTCCCCAAACATAAAACATATACCACCCTTCTCAGCCAGCAACATGTCAACGGCAATGCGATTTTGAAAAGCCATAAGGGAGGTAGCCGCCAGTTGACCATGTACGGCCTCAAAACCTTGTTGAGTCCAGTTCCCTAATTTTTGGACATTGAAATGTATATAGTTAATGCGGTCAACATTTTTATTCACAGTGCACCACCAGCAGAGAGATGATTCAAAACCTGCGGCGACCTGGTCCACCAGCTTGTACTCATCAGGGACCCCCCTAGGAACACCTATAGCATCAATATATGTGGGATCCCCAACAGTCAGGGCTGCTTCCCGCCTGGTTCTGGTAGGCAGAAACTGTGGGTCCACAGCCTGTATCCGGGTCACCAAATCACCCACACCTATAGGGTAAACAGAGATAGGCAGTAGAAGTGTTACAAGCGCACAAGTACCCGTAGCCTTATTGGGAGGTCTGTCAAAAAGCCGAGGTCCCCCACACCACCACCAGATGTCAGCCCTGATCACTGGCTTAAAAACTCCAACTACTACGATAGTATTTGTACACCAACCAACAGGGAGCAAACCTAACTGTAGTATACCCCCTGTCATGTTAATACAGGAGAATTCGGCCCTGGCAACATCAGAGGAAAATACTGGTGCCTTGTCCGTAGCGGAGACAACAGGGTAAACTGCATCCCACAAGAAACAATTACCAGTCGGATTGTCTTGGTCCATAAGGGGCATTAAACATCCGATCTCGACAGTAGCCGGGACAATGCGGAGCAATGGTCGGGCACCCATGCAAACTACACAACTAGTGGGGGTAGTATTGGCTGCTTGTTCGGTCAATAATAGCCAATTGTTAGACAAACCTGAGATACCTGTAGCAACCCGAATGTTCTCATCCGGGGTAGGGGTGGTGACCACTAAAACAGCAGAACCCCCCCCATCCCTGTGCTGGGGCAGGGTATGTGGCTTTGCCATATCGTCACGCACCGTCACAGAAGTAGGCTGTGGTTCTGGCGTAACACAGATATATAGTGTGAAATGGACTTCAGCCCTCTCGGTATCTACATATGGGGCCAACGTAAAAACCTGACACCCCATAGTGGTCCCAGGTCGTACAATCAGCTTTAGTTGAAAACCAGTGCGTGAAAATGTAAGCCGTTTGCGCCAGGCAAGAACAACCCGTCCCTCGGAATAGCTGGACCAGTCATGCCCCATTTCTGCCACCAAGTTTTTCCAAGACCACTCACCATATCCCCCTTTGGTTATATACCAGTTAAAACTGGAATAGGTCCAGGCAGGTAGCCCCAAACTATTTTGCGCATGACCCAAAAGGCCCCAAGGCAGGTAAATGGTGGTGGTGGCATTGAAAGGCAAACACAAGGTGGTGCTCTTCAACTCCTGGGGGGTGCACTTAGTGACTCCCACCTCACGCCTAGAAACGGTATGGTCTTGTGGTAGATAAGAGGGAAAAGAGAGAGAGTTAGTTTCACCTGGCAGAGTAGAATTCAGTGTGTGAGTCTGTAGTGGGTGCATCTGTAGTGGGTGCATCTGTTGGTTTATAAGCCATGTGAGTGTACATACAGTGACTCCTCCCATGAGAAGAAAAATAACAAACAGTGGTCCGGAGATCCCCAACCGTTCCCAAGGAGTACGGTGTGACTTAGTCAGTGAATATGGGGTTGAACCTCCCATTTTCCCTGACTAAGGAGGTGCAAGATTTGGGGCCGAATGTAGACCACTTAGGTCGGTTCTGACTTCCGTCAGTGTGCGGGAAGGGGTTGGAGCTGGTGTACAATGTGTGAGGTGGTGCCAAGGTGCGCCCAATTTACCTTTGACCTGGACTGAGTGTGAAGTAACCTCCTTCACTTCGTACAGACCAGTCCACCTGGGTTCCAGCCACTTTCTCTTGTGGACCTTTCCCCTTACCCAGTCTCCAAGTTTTACCTTCAGTGGTGGCGTGTCCCCCGGCAGCTCCCCCTCCGGTACCTTGTGAACCTGGGTAGAGAGTGCTGCAGAGAGAACCGTCAGTTTTTTCACATAATTAGACATTACAATTTATTGCACATCAAGGGCGGGCATATGACCTCCCTCCCTTGGTGGGCCAGGCATGACTCTACCAGTCATTATCTCATGAGGAGAGAGATGGGTGCCTGATCCTGGTGAGGCTCTCATGGCCATCAACGCCAGGGGCAGGGCTTCGACCCATTTCAACTTCGACCCGGCACATACGTTTGACTTGCGCGTTCCATGAGATCTTGGGATTGTGGCCTATAACTGACTTCGCATCCTCCCCCGCCGCTGGAATTGCCTCTACCCATTTGGAAAACCTATCCACCATCACTAATAGGTATTGTTTCCCATTAACCACCTTATCCGCCCCCATGTCTGTGTATTCTATGCTAATAACCTGAAATCATGCATTAGGTAATGGGTATGAGCCCATTGGTGTTCGATATGGTTTCTTTGGGTTGTGTCTGTCACAAACATTGCATTCGTCACAAAATAAATCATAAAATAAATAAGTCAGTCATTTTTTATGTGAGGGTCTTTTGGAGGGTCTTTAGTTTGCCTTCGTGTGTGTGTGGGCCATGTGCTTCTCATAAAAGTTCTGGGTCCATCAGTGTGGACTGCTTCATGGGCATGGGCTGAGTCTGTATAGATATTCAGTCTTTCCTTTTCCTCTGATGAGGACCTGCGTCAATCCGATGATTTCAGCTAATTTGGCCGATGCTGGTTGAGGGATGATGGCTGATTGAAGGGTGACATCACGAGGTGAGCTGTTTTTTCAATAGCTTTTGCTACTGCAGCAACGTATCTGGAGCATGTTGTCTGTTCTACCTCAATGTGGTCAAGTTTGGAAGAGTAGTGCATCAAGACCCGTCTCTCCCCCTCTTGTTTCTGGAATAGGACGGATGAGGTGAATCCTTCCCTTTCAGAAACATCCAAATGGAACTTGTTCTTGTAGTCAGGTGCAGTCAGAGCTGCTGCCGCTGATAGATCTGTTTTCAGGAGTGCTATGGCTGTTGATGCTTCAGCCGTCCAGGCCAGGGGTGCATGGAGGTTCCTTGATCGTAGGATGGCCGGTGCTGCCACCCCCTCTGGGCCACACACAATGGTACAACACCTGATAGGAGGGGTCAGGTGCATCCTGTCTTCGTCCCAGTCTGCAGTGTAGAGGCAGTCATCGGTTTCTGTTGCATTGAGTGTGCAATGGATCTCAGCTTGGGGAGTCTTATATGGGTGCAGTGTAGATTTGAGCTTTCAGTTGGTTGAACTTAAACTGGATGTGAGGGGTGGCAGGCCCTGTGGGTAGGCATTTTGGCCAGTACACTTCTGGGGTTTCAGACAGTGTGGGCATCTTTTATGGCCAGGGCATGGTGTTCCCTGCCATACCTTGAAACTGTGGTTGGTTGTAATCTTGCTGTTGCTGCTGCATGTGGCTGGGCCCTGGGTGGTTGTATTGTAGAGGAGGGGGTCCTCTTCCTCCTCCTCCTCATCCTGTGTTCGTGGCTTTGGGTAGTAGTATTTTCATTGCAGTTAGTGTATCCATGTAGAGGCTCCTCCATGTAGGCTGGGCATCTGTCCCATCAAGGCGGTCTTCCCAGGCTGGTACTCAACGAAGCATGGATCAACTGCTGGGCGTAGGGGAAGTTGGTAGGCCCCTTCCTGCTCCTTTCAGTGCTTGTGTCAAGCCTATGATTTCAGCTAATTGTCTGTGTTTGGAGTATAGGAGAACTGAATAAGATCGTGGCCTTCTCTCTTTAGGAGGCCCGGTTGAGATCCACCTTCCCTTCCTTGTGGGTAGTTCAGCAGGGACCCACCTGGGCCTTGTAGTGCTGTGGGGCTTGAGCAATCGGGCCTTTCTTCACAGACGAGGTGGCCTTCTTGAATCCCCACAGTCATGTTCCCTCTTAGCTGTCCTCCCTGCACCATGAAGACCGGGGCCTGTATGGCTGCTGGTGTGGTGTGGGTTTTTAAATGGGTTGTGTGGGAGGTATGCGAATGGATTTTGTGAATAGGGAGGTGGCACTTCAGTCTTCTCTTCCTGTGGCAGTGGCGGGTATGGAGAGAGCGGGGCCGATGGGGTGGTCACGGTGGGTGGTGGTGTGTTGTGGTTGTTGTTTGTGCCTTCTCTGACGTCACCTGAGGCCCCAGCAAGCACCCCCATCATATCAGGTTTCTTTTGTGGGCATGTCCTTTTTGTCTCCTCTATTGCCCATGTCCCTATTCTCAGCTCCGCCTCCGCTCTCTCTCTCTCCTTCGTTCCTTCCTTCTTGAAAAAAAATGGCTGCTATTATTTTCTGCCTCACTCTCTCTCCCGTGCCTGACTGCCTCCTCTAATTCTCTTTCCATAGTGCTGAGTTGTTCCCTGGATGGGGCAACTCCACTAATGTAACCTGCCTGGGTCCATCTCAGCCTAATTTCCCCCCATATCTTCTTTATTGTTTTATATTCCTGTTTTCCTCCTGCCCTTTCCTGTATTCTCTGATCTAAATATTCATTGAATTTGAGTTTGGGAACGGTAATTGAGGCCATATTGACGATTCACTATGTCTGGGTCCGATAAAAAATTATGTAAAACAATTAAAAACAACTAAATGTTGCACATTGCACTATGGCCCTCCGCAACTATGTGCACTTAGCCCGTCACTTGGTCGAAACCAGCGATGTATCCCTGGTGCCCACACAGACTTATCTCTCGTGTCTCACCCTCGTGCACACAGAGTTTTGTAGAATTGCTGTACTATAATATCGCAAAGGGATATTCACGAGATAATTATGCGTCTAGGGTATTTTACTGGAATAATTTTACAGGTTCACACATTTCTACTGCCTGGCGAAATGTTAGTGTCCCAAACGCCTACTTTTGGGTCAATGTCAATGCATTCAGATGCCTTCTATAATATTTGTCAAATTAATTCTAGGCAACGCCAACAGCACAAAGAGAACAGAAATCAATTCGTTACACGGCACGGCGGCCGCACAGCCCCGCCCAAACTTTTGACTCGGCGGTCAAATTTAGAGCCGGTGGTCAGTATCCCTCGGTCTCATGGAACGGTGAATCAGTGACATTAATCTGGAGAGATCAGGTTTAATTCCTTCACTCCTAGTCCAATTATTTAGCTTGTTAACTGTTGCTCCTAGTGGGATGCTACTCCACTAGTTACAGTCTTAAATATACGTCTCGATCAATTAACAAAACATTTCATCATATTTCATTTCACTGAGTTATCGAATCCCTCACCGTAACACCTAAACGATTGCCAAATCGAAAATTGCCAGCCTATTTGGACCCGATTAAAACAGTGCATCACATTCCATCAAATTCTGTTATCAAATCCTTCACCGTAACACCTAACGTTGATTTACATATCAACTACTGCCAGCCTATTTGGATTAAATTTTAAACAATATATCACATCATATCACATTCTGTCCTCCAATTCCTCACCACGACACCCAGTAATTTTATTACTGTTGCAGGACTATTTGAATCAGATTTGAACAATATATTTACACAGATATCATTATGCAAATGCCTTTGGTTATCGGAACAATTTTCATAAATTTTAACGGCAATTCATACTCACGCACTCAGTACTTCTGACCATAATTTGGATATTGATTATACTATAATATGCAGAATTCGATTAAACCGGTTCTGCGTACCTTTATAATGTCGAGCTCTTTGGTCAGTTTCCTGAGGCGAGTTGAATCCCCGATGGCTCCTGTAGACAGGTCGCCCGTCCTTCTAGAATCTGTCGTCAACTTGTCTTTTCTCTCATCAAATCTATGGACCGAATTCATGGATTTCAACCATCCTCTGCTACCAATTTGTTAATGAATTAATTATAGGAGAGACAAGAACAAGATGAGACTCTGGACAAGGCGGATACGGTATATTTGAGGCCTTTTAATCTAGCATAGTGATAGCTGGCAAACGTGCAGCACGGCTCTCATCGTCCACTCTTAGGGAGGTTTCGGAAAAAAGAGAGCGTAACACATATTTGGGCAGTACATTTATACATTGAAATGACGTAGGTAGATTCTAGTAGTCCTGGCTCCTGGTTGGTTGTTCGTAGGTGATAGACAGTCCTCTCCAGCCTGTTGTCGGTATCTCATTAGTTCTGGACAGAGTTCTTTGTCTTTGTAGCCCATCCCAAAGGGTTTGGAGCAGTGTATATTCATGGGTTATCCGTGTGTTTAACAACAGTCCGTGGATGCGTCATTACATGTTTTAATATGTTATTACAACACTAGTTAAATAAAAGGTTAAATTTAAACAAAAATATATATCTGATGTGACAACTTCAATGTGTTTTAATTTTCCAGTCATCTCAACTTCAATTGTGCCCAGGAACATACTGTCATTCTCCTCACTCTGCTCAACGGTGTGCATTATCCTCGGTTGGCTCTAAGATTCTTCTTCTTTTGGCAGGATTTACATACTTGACCATAGGCGGGGCATTTTCTGTGCTCATGCTTGCAACCACATCTATTGCAATTGACACACATGTTTAGTTCATCTTGAGCTGCCTTTGCTCTGTTCTTCTTGAACCTCTGCAGTACTGACACCTTTTTTTACCCGACTGGACGTGATTTTACTAGCACAACACACATTAATAGCTTTAGCCAATGTGAGATCTGCCTCTTTCAACAGCTTGTCTCTTTTTCTGTTTCAGCATGGCAATCTTGTCTTTCTCGCCTTCGGCAAATTCAAACCTGTTGCATACCTTGATTGCCGCCTCTCCCGCGATGTCTAGAACGTAGCACATTGCACTTTTTCCTCCTTTTCAGCAATGCCACTCGCGGTCAGAAACAATTCAAACTTGTGTATCCAAATCTTCCAGTCTTCAACAAAAATGTCCTTGTAGACAAGCTAGATGTTGGTTGTAACAGAGCCATCTTCTATTTTTCGCGGTTTATTCTGACACCATGTTATGTTGTTACAATATTAATGAGCCGGACAAAAAAAGTACTGTATCTCCAAAGTTATAAAAAAAATCTAGTATCTCTGCCTCTGCCTGCTTACCACAGGGTCATTGCTATCCGGGTTCCCTTGGACGTCCCTACCACGCATTGAATCTGAAATGTTAAATGGTTACGTTAGGGGTTTTAGAGTAGGGACAAAGATATTTATAGCCCCTTCTGTCTGTGTTAGGGACGTCCGAATGATTCCGGATAGCACTGACACTTGCCACAGAGGCTTGTAGCCAATGAAAACAACCTCGGGAGTTTAAATGTCCGTTGAGCAAACCAACGCTAAAATGGGGGAGAGAGGCTAGGGCTGTATTTGAAAATGTGTAAATTATGCAAAAACAAAAAATATTAGCAGTTTCTATGATATTAGTATACATTCCTGATATCAATACAACGTTTGGTATATACACTAAACCTTTACTGTGAATTTCAGGATTAGAACGTTTGACTTAACCCCCCCCCCCAACCATTATCATGTTGGTATCTTCCCATGTCAAAGTTGACGTGCTTTACTGTCATGTCTTTGTTGCTTCAATGCTAGCAAGTCCAGCGCGAAAGTGATTGAGCACAGTCGTTTTTAAGAAAGAAATAACAAATTCAACAATTTCTGTAATAGGTATGTATGCATTTGATTAATTACATATAATTTGTATTCATTTGACAACGAACCAGCTCATTGCTAGCTAGTAAAGTTAGCAAGTCATTCATCCATGCTAATTAGCGAAATAGCTAGCTAGCTTGCTTGCTAACGTTAACCAGTGAATAGCTATGCTATCTTGACTATCCATAATGACTTAATACGCCAAATCCAGTGGGTTAGCCAACATTGATTTTAAGTATACTATAGACGAAGTCGGAGTTAGAATGTGTGTTGGCTGTTTACTTTGTTGACAAAGCAGCGCTGGTTGTCTGCTAACGTAAGCTAGCTAGCTGCCAAAGCGCCTCTTAACTACTTGTCTAGGACAAATATAATTTTTGAGTTCTCGCCCCGATACACTGTTGCTAATTCTACAAAGCCAGGCAGTTTATAAGAATGATGTGCTATATCCAAATCAGAATATTAATGTCTCATCAACATGAATATTGATCTATCTAACAAAGTAAATCCAAGATGGAAGAAAAGCTGTATGGATCAGTGCCTGTCCCCTCGGAATATCTTCAACAGTGGTGAGTTCTTACGCCGTCAAAAAAAAAAGAAGCCCAGGACATTTTGAACGAACTCCCTCCTTCATCCCCTGAATGGAAAAATGTTATGAATCTGAAATAACAGCATGTTTTTGTTTTGTTTGCATCTGATGGATTGTGCTAATCTGAATCACCTAAATGCTTTGAATTGAGTTTACCACAGAACGACCTGTCTTTACTTGCAAGCCTAGATAATTGTGAGAATGAATTATGAGGACGAATTGTGCAATTGATACTATCAAGACAGTTCTGATAAAAGTGTGTGGGTGTGTGTGTGTACACCCACACTGGCCAAACCCAGACGGCGCTGGGCCAATTTTGCACATACAGTCTGCATACACATTTATATTTATATGTATATTTATGTATGTATGTGACTGGCTTTCCAGTTCAGCCTCATCTAGGAAACTTTCAACATGCAGGTGGTATAGGCAATAACAGGTTGCTTCTATGCTGTTGAAGCTGTGTCTACTGTAAGCTACCTTGTGAATATGGTGGAGGTAGGCCTACCTTTTCTGGACCTTCTGGTACCTTTGAGGAGTCTGGGATTCTGAATGTCCTCGAGGGCATGGTGTATTTGTTTTACAGGACTCACAAATATATTTACAATATTTATACTGGGGCTCTCACTGCAATATATTTTGGCTGTAGGATTAATACTGGGGGTTATTTTCTTTTGTCTTCCTTGTACAGGATTCAGTCAGCTCAACAGCTTCAGGCTCTGCAGGGCCAGTATCCGGGCATCAACCATCACCACAGTCCTCACCCTCACTACACAGAGGAACCAAGAGAAGAGAGAGTAATGGCACATGCACATATGGCTGTCAATGATGAGCTCATGGCTCAGCAAGAACCTGCCAACTTAGCGAAAGGTACCCTGCTTCTTCATTCCCACTGAGCTGTATTCAATAACAATAAGGACATGATCCTCAATGTATTGCTTGCCCAATGGATTTGAAGTTGATTTATTTGTGGGAGAAGTGTTCTTTTTGATGCATTTCCCCACAGATTAAAAACAAATGTAACTCTTGTTCGTTTCGAACTGCTTAGCTTTATCTTGGCCAGGTTGCAGTTGTAAATGAGAACTTGTTCTCAACTGGCCTACCTGGTTAAATAAAGGTGAACAAAAAAAATACCTCATCAACAAATTGTTGGGAAGGTTAACAGCAAGGTGATTGGGAGTTCTCTCTACCTCTTGCAGCTCCAGCGAAAAAGCGAGGGAGAACGGCACAACCAAAGGAACCCAAGCCACCCAAAATGCCCAAGCCCCCCAAGGCCAAACCGGGCCCCAAGCCCAAGAAAGGCAAGGAGGGTCAAGAGGCTGACGGCACGCAGGAGAAGATGGACGAGACCGTCCAGAAGGTCAGGAAGAAACGAGACCGATTCAAGGGCATGACGGAAGATGAGGTCATGAGCAGAACTCTGACTGACATCCTTGACGACAACTTGGACTATGTCATTGTGAGTTCTACCTGTTTGTCACTTTATGCCAGACATTATTATTATTATTATTATTATTATTAATGATATGAGACTGAAAATCGAGCTACCTTGATTTGTCCAATAAGAAATACTCATTTGTTTCCAGCTGCAAAATGTATTATGTTGCGAGCCCTAATGCAGTGTTTCCCAACACTGGTCCTCCAGTACCCCCAACAGTACACTGTTTTATTGTAACCCCGGACAAGCACACCTGATTCAACTTGTCAACTAATCATCAAGCCCTCAATGAGTTGAATGAGGTGTGTTTGGCTACAATTAAACTGTGCACTGTTGTAGGTACTGTAGAACCAGTGTTGAGAAACACTGCAATAATGAACACAACCCAGTTGCATGATGTGAATCTCTCTGTTCTAGATTGGAATCAACCCAGGTCTGGTGGCAGCCTATGTTGGACGATGGTTCCCTGGCCCTGGAAACCATTTCTGTAAGTTGCTTTAGTAGATATTTAGTCTTGATTTGGTGTGTGAACAGCTGTCAGGAACTCTTATTTTGAAAATATTTTCTATTTTTAGTCTGCGCTTTCATTATCTCGACACCGTTTATGAATCAACCGAAATCGCAAAACCTTTAAATTCAAGGCATCGTAACTGCAATGTTTTCCTATGCTTAGGGAGCAGAGCATTACAAAGTTGACCTCAATTTCAGAAGAATAATGGTACGACAAATTTAATGAAAACTTGTCCTCATCAGGGAAGTGCCTGTTCTTGTCTGGATTCACTGATGAGCAGCTCAACCACATGAGTGACACCAGCCTGCCAGCGAAATATAAGATCGGTTTCACCAACATGGTGGCAAGGACAACGCCTGGAAGCAAAGACCTTTCAACGTAAGCTTAGGAAGAAAATAATCAAATCCTTAAGACAGTCAGCAATGTGCTGAGAAATGACGAGTGAGACAGTAGAGTAAATGTCAAACAGTGGCCACACAGCAACATATAGATGGAAGACAATGTTTGACATCTTATGTTAATTCACAGCAAAGAGCTACGTGAGGGTGCCTTAATTCTTGTGGAAAAGCTGAAGAAGTACAAGCCTCTCATAGCTGTTTTCAATGGAAAATGTAAGTAGCCACAAAAACCCTGCTAGAGAGGAGAAAATGCCAGTTGCAAGACCTTTCCATTGAAATTCCATATTAAGCGTTGAAATTGTTTATTTTCAGGTATCTATGAAATGTTCTGCAGAGAGATGTTTGGAAAAAAGCCCAAGAAACTTGACTTTGGTCTGCAGCCACACAAGATACCTGACTGTGAAGTGGTAAGGGCTGTGCTTCCTGATAGTCTGATGTGGTGCTCTGTTACCTGGTAGTGTAACTTTCAGTTAGTTAATTTTGGCCACCCATCCCATGAAAGTGAATGTCATTCCAGTGCGCTGCTTGCTATGAATTCTATATGATGGTGCATGTTTAGGTTAAGACACTGACAAGTAGAGCGTAATATCTTTATTTTTCTTTGGTGCAATCTGATTGGGTGGGCCTGACTCCCCAGTGGGTTGGCCCAGGCCTGTGCGGGTGATTATTAACCCCCAAGAGTTGATTGACGCACCGGTGCGTCATAGTAACATTAAACAATGGCCATCTAAATCAGTTAGTTTAAGGTAGAAATCTTTTATCTTTTTTTTGCATTGGATGCGTCTCCATCCACCACATCTGCCGATGTGGAACTTCTGCATCTGCGGTAAAAGGTGGCAGAGCTAGAGCGGTGTTTGTCAGACCATGAGACGTCCCGAAAATCACTTCTCACCGAAACGTACAGTGCCTTGCGAAAGTATTCGGCCCCCTTGAACTTTGCGACCTTTTGCCACATTTCAGGCTTCAAACATAAAGATATAAAACTGTATTTTTTTGTGAAGAATCAACAACAAGTGGGACACAATCATGAAGTGGAACGACATTTATTGGATATTTCAAACTTTTTTAACAAATCAAAAACTGAAAAATTGGGCGTGCAAAATTATTCAGCCCCTTTACTTTCAGTGCAGCAAACTCTCTCCAGAAGTTCAGTGAGGATCTCTGAATGATCCAATGTTGACCTAAATGACTAATGATGATAAATACAATCCACCTGTGTGTAATCAAGTCTCCGTATAAATGCACCTGCACTGTGATAGTCTCAGAGGTCCGTTAAAAGCGCAGAGCATCATGAAGAACAAGGAACACACCAGGCAGGTCCGAGATACTGTTGTGAAGAAGTTTAAAGCCGGATTTGGATACAAAAAGATTTCCCAAGCTTTAAACATCCCAAGGAGCACTGTGCAAGCGATAATATTGAAATGGAAGGAGTATCAGACCACTGCAAATCTACCAAGACCTGGCCATCCCTCTAAACTTTCAGCTTATACAAGGAGAAGACTGATCAGAGATGCAGCCAAGAGGCCCATGATCACTCTGGATGAACTGCAGAGATCTACAGCTGAGGTGGGAGACTCTGTCCATAGGACAACAATCAGTCGTATATTTCACAAATCTGGCCTTTATGGAAGAGTGGCAAGAAGAAAGCCATTTCTTAAAGATATCCATAAAAAGTGTTGTTTAAAGTTTGCCACAAGCCACCTGGGAGACACACCAAACATGTGGAAGAAGGTGCTCTGGTCAGATGAAACCAAAATTGAACTTTTTGGCAACAATGCAAAACGTTATGTTTGGCGTAAAAGCAACACAGCTCATCACTCTGAACACACCATCCCCACTGTCAAACATGGTGGTGGCAGCATCATGGTTTGGGCCTGCTTTTCTTCAGCAGGGTCAGGGAAGATGGTTAAAATTGATGGGAAGATGGATGGAGCCAAATACAGAACCATTCTGGAAGAAAACCTGATGGAGTCTGCAAAAGACCTGAGACTGGGACGGAGATTTGTGTCTTCCAACAAGACAATGATCCAAAACATAAAGCAAAATCTACAATGGAATGGTTCAAAAATAAACATATCCAGGTGTTAGAATGGCCAAGTCAAAGTCCAGACCTGAATCCAATTGAGAATCTGTGGAAAGAACTGAAAACTGCTGTTCACAAATGCTCTCCATCCACCCTCACTGAGCTCGAGCTGTTTTGCAAGGAGGAATGGGAAAAAATGTCCGTCTCTCGATGTGCAAAACTGATAGAGACATACCCCAAGCGACTTACAGCTGTAATCGCAGCAAAAGGTGGCGCTACAAAGTATTAACTTAAGGGGGCTGAATAATTTTGCACGCCCAATTTTTCAGTTTTTGATTTGTTAAAAAAGTTTGAAATATCCAATAATTGTCGTTCCACTTCATGATTGTGTCCCACTTGTTGTTGATTCTTCACAAAAAAATACAGTTTTATATCTTTATGTTTGAAGCCTGAAATGTGGCAAAAGGTCACAAAGTTCAAGGGGGCCGAATACTTTCGCAAGGCACTGTATGTAGCATATTACTACCACTGTGTGTCACGGGACTCGTCTGAAGTCGGTACAGTCGATGTGCCAACTTTTTGTTTGTAGGGTCCAAACCACTTGGGTTACAAACTAATGTGACCCCACTGTGGAAAGGGGAGATTCTCACGAACACGATGGTGTTCTCCGTTTTGCTCTATGACCCCCATGGGACTTGTCTGAAGGTAACTTGGTACCATTTTTTTTCGTTTTTTCTGAATGGAAGTATCAATCAAATCAATTACATTTATTTATAAAGCCCTTTTTACACCAGCAGATGTCAGTGCTTATAAAGAAACCCAGCCTAAAAACCCAAACAGCAAGCAATGCAGGTGTAGAAGCACGGTGGCTAGGAAAAACTCCCTAGAAAGGCAGGAACCTAGGAAGAAACCTAGAGAGGAACCAGGCTCTGAGGGGTGGACAGTCCTCCTCTGGCTGTACCGGGTGGAGATTGAAGGTACCCAAAAAAGGGGTTAAATATGTATAAGAACTAAAATATTTCCTGAGCTTTCTTATCTCTTAGATCTAGGACAAACACTTCAAAACCTTATCCCTTATGATACATTTTTTGACTTTGTTAACTGCTTTATAAATGTGTTATTCAATTAGTTTCTCTGGGATATAGTAGTTCAAGCCCCCCCAAAAAATAATAAAATATATATATATATATATATTGTGTGGGGTACAGTGGGGCAAAAAAGTATTTGGTCAGCCACCAATTGTGCAAGTTCTCCCACTTAAAAAGATGAGAGGCCTGTAATTTTCATCATAGGTACACTTCAACTATGACAGACAAAATGAGAAAAGAAATCCAGAAAATCACATTGTAGGATTTTTAATGAATTTATTTGCAAATGATGGTGAAAAATAAGTATTTGGTCACCTACAAACAAGCAAGATATCTGGCTCTCACAGACTTGTAACTTATTTTTTAAGAGGCTCCTCTGTCCTCCACTCGTTACCTGTATTAATGGCACCTGTTTGAACTTGTTATCAATATAAAAGACACCTGTCCACAACCTCAAACAGTCACACTCCAAACTCCACTATGGCCTAGACCAAAGAGCTGTCAAAGGACACCAGAAACAAAATTGTAGACCTGCACCAGGCTGGGAAGACTGCATCTGCAATAGGTAAGCAGCTTGGTTTGAAGAAATCAACTGTGGGAGCAAATATTAGGACATGGAAGACATACAAGACCACTGATAATCTCCCTCGATCTGGGGCTCCACGCAAGATCTCACCCCGTGGGGTCAAAATGATCACAAGAGCGGTGAGCAAAAATACCAGAACCACACGGGGGGACCTAGTGAATGACCTGCAGAGAGCTGGGAGCAAAGTAACAAAGCCTACCATCAGTAAAACACTCCGCCGCCAGGGACTCAAATCCTGCAGTGCCAGACGTGTCCCCCTGCTTAAGCCAGTACATGTCCAGGCCTGTCTGACGTTTGCTAGAGAGCATTTGGATGATCTGAAGAAGATTGGGAGAATGTCATATGGTCAGATGAAACCAAAATATAACTTTTTGGTAAAAACTCAAGACATCGTGTTTGGAGGACAAAGAATGCTGAGTTGCATCCAAAGAACACCATACCTACTGTGAAGCATGGGGGTGAAAACATCATGCTTTGGGGCTGTTTTTCTGCAAAGGGACCAGGACGACTGATCCGTGTAAAGGAAAGAATGAATGGGGCCATGTATCGTGAGATTTTGAGTGAAAACCTCCTTCCATCAGCAAGGGCATTGAAGATGAAACGTGGCTGGGTCTTTCAGCATGACAATGATCCCAAACACACCGCCCGGGCAACGAAGGAGTGGCTTCGTAAAAAGCATTTCAAGGTCCTGGAGTGGCCTAGCCAGTCTCCAGATCTCAACCCCATAGAACATCTTTGGAGGGAGTTGAAAGTCTGTGTTGCCCAGCAACAGCCCCAAAACATCACTGCTCTAGAGGAGATCTGCATGGAGGAATAGGCCAAAATACCAGCAACAGTGTGTGATAACCTTGTGAAGACTTACAGAAAACATTTGACCTCTGTCATTGCCAACAAAGGGTATATAACAAAGTATTGACAAACTTTTGTTATTGACCAAATACTTATTTTCCACCATAATTTGCAAATAAATAAATTAAAATGTGATTTTCTGGATTTTTTTTCTCATTTTGTCTGTCATAGTTGAAGTGTACCTATGATGAAGATTACAGGCCTCTCTCGTCTTAAGTGGGAGAACTTGCACAATTGGTGGCTGACTAAATACTTTTTTGCCCCATTGTGTATATATATATTTTTTTTAATTCATTGATTTTTCTTTTTAAACTAAAGGGGTCCTAAAATGTCAAATCAAATTGCTAAATGATCCATAGTATGACCATCTTAAAACAATTCCACATGTCGGCTTAGCCTTTTTAAAGAATTATCTTTGATCATTGGGCATACAGAGGAAGTACAGTACCATTCCCCTTTTTGAAATGACACCGTATAACCCTGCCCTCGCCCCTACAGGCTTTGTATTTGATGCCGTCGTCCAGTGCCCGCTGTGCCCAGTTCCCCCGTGCCCAGGACAAAGTGCACTTCTACATCAAGTTGAGGGAATTAAGGGACCAGCTCAGGGGCGTGGCCAGAACAGACGACATTCAGGAGTTGGAGTACACCTTTGACCTGGGATTGGCCAAGGGTAAGAGAACGTACTGCAGAGTGCTCTGAGTATTAAATTACATTTAGATGAAAGCACATGGTTAACATCAAAAGCCAATTATTATTAAAAAGGTGAATTTTAAAATGAAAAGCCATCACAGTTCTTGCCCAGTCTCATGACCTTGTTCATCTGAGTGAGCTGTATGAGAACAGTCTTGTTCATCTGAGTGAGCTGTATGAGAACAGTCTTGTTCATCTGAGTGAGCTGTATGAGAACAGTCTTGTTCATCTGAGTGAGCTGTATGAGAACAGTCTTGTTCATCTGAGTGAGCTGTATGAGAACAGTCTTGTTCATCTGAGTGAGCTGTATGAGAACAGTCTTGTTCATGGTAACAGTTTGTTTGTTCCATAGAAATACGTTTATATTTAATTTTGTGTTTTCTCCCCCCTACAGAGGACGCCAAGAGGATGGCGATTAAAGAGGAGGCGTACGACCCGGGCTACGAGGCGGCCTTTGGCGGCGCATATGGCGATGGTGGGCCGGGGCCTGAGGAGGGCCAGAGCAACGGCAACGGGCACTGTAACTTCTCGTCAGCGGAAAACACAGGTCAGCACAGAGATGCCTGGGTGGACCATAGAACTAGGATAAGCAGCAACTAGTTATATGGTATAGGCTCCCCACAGCAGGGTTCTCGATACACACCCCTGCTGAGTACGGCTGGGTGGAGGACCGGAGGGGGGGCGGGGTAGCGCCCCTCTTTTAACTCATATCTTTTCATTTTTTAACACCTGCAACTGTCATTATCTGCAATCTAGAGCAAAAAAAAAAAGCCAGCCTAATAAACACCAGGGTCAACCGTAGTCAGCCAGCCCAATAAACACCAGGGTCAACCGTAGTCAGCCAGCCCAATAAACACCAGGGTCAACCGTAGTCAGCCAGCCCAATAAACACCAGGGTCAACCGTAGTCAGCCAGCCCAATAAACACCAGGGTCAACCGTAGTCAGCCAGCCCAATAAACACCAGGGTCAACCGTAGTCAGCCAGCCCAATAAACACCAGGGTCCAGGGACAACCGTAGTCAACCAGCCCAATAAACACCAGGGTCCAGGGACAACCGTAGTCAACCAGCCCAATAAACACCAGGGTCCAGGGACAACCGTAGTCAACCAGCCCAATAAACACCAGGGTCAACCGTAGTCAGCCAGCCCAATAAACACCAGGGTCAACCGTAGTCAGCCAGCCCAATAAACACCAGGGCAACCACAGTCAGCCAGCCCAATAAACACCAGGGTCCAGGGACAACCGTAGTCAACCAGCCCAATAAACACCAGGGTCAACCGTAGTCAGCCAGCCCAATAAACACCAGGGCAACCACAGTCAGCCAGCCCAATAAACACCAGGGTCCAGGGACAACTGTAGTCAACCAGCCCAATAAACACCAGGGTCCAGGGACAACCGTAGTCAGCCAGCCCAAGCATGGCATATAAGCTCAATTGTGACAACAAATTATGTATACAAAACAAGTAGAAGGCCAAAATGAAAGATTCAAACAATGTCCTCCTCTCACTCTGCAATGACCTGCTAATCACCCAAACTTGTGAACAATCACTAACTTATGTTGCTGTCACTCGCAGCACCTAGTCCGGATGCTGCTGCCCCCTATGTGTGATTTGTAGTGGACGGGTTTGTCTTTGGCCTAGGTAACATGGTCCAGTCACCTCAGATGTTATTTTATTCTAGTTTCAGACGCTGTCGAGAAGGCAGACACTTCTCAACTTCCTGCCGCCACCGCCGCTGCCACAGAGGGACAACTCCCGGACGGACAGTGGATGATGCAGTCTTTTGCTGATCAGATTCCAGACATTGGTGGCTCTAAAGAGCCCCAGGCATGGGCGGGCAATGTATAAGGAAGGGGATAGGGCTACTAACTAGCCCTATCTGGACGTACAGAGACCTCAACCCACACATCCTTAATCCCCTCCTTCAACAAGACACCGCACCTCAGTTTGAAGACTCAAATTGTAGCCTTTTCATTTTTTTGTCAAGTTGTATTAGCCATTTTAGGGATTTACACGTTTAACTACTTGATAGATGGAATTTTCTAAATTGATAATTGAGGATTTTTTTTAAATTCAAATATTTTATCCTGTTTTGTCATATCATGTGTTTTTTGATTGGCGGTCTTTTTAAATATGTGAAATCAGGGACTTGACAATGATTCTTGATTGTCTTTGTAGATTGTCACGTATTTAAACCTTTTGCTTATTTTGTTGTCATACTGTACTTGGCCACATGATGGCGCAGTAGGTGTAAGCAAAGCGGGACACTGTTCTGATATTACAAATGGCCCTAAATCAGACTTACACATGAACAGTCAGTCCCAAAATGAACCTGTGGCAAAACACACACACTGTATGCAACTGGAAGTCATGCATTGTGAAGTTTAGGATTAGAGAACAGGTACTGAGTGATATGTGAACAAACTAAACATGGTCAAAAAGTGATTCCACAGAGATGTTTTAGCAATTTCTTCACAAGCCTTTTTATAGTGGATTTACATTACTGAAGGTGGGTGCTGTTCTCTTGTTGCTTTATGATCCGTATATTATTTTTAGTATGTTTCTGAAAATTTTTGTTCATTAAAGCTTAAAAACGTTACTTACATACATACAGTGGGGCAAAAAAAGTATTGTCAGCCACCAATTGTGCAAGTTATCCCCCTTAAAAAGATGAGAGGCCTGTAAATTTCATCATAGGTACACTTCAACCATGACAGACAAAATGAGAGAAAAAAAATCCAGAAAATCACATTGTAGGATTTTTAATGAATTTATTAGCAAATTATGGTGGGAAATAAGTATTTGGTCAATAACAAAAGTTTATCTCAATACTTTGTTGGCAATGACAGAGGTCAAATGTTTTCTTTAAGTCTTCAAGGTTTTCACACACTGTTGCTGGTATTTTGGCCCATTCCTCCATGCAAATCTCCTCTAGAGCAGTGATGTTTTGGGGCTGTTGCTGGGCAACACGGACTTTCAACTCCCTCCAAAGATTTTCTATGGGGTTGAGATCTGGAGACTGGCTAGGCCACTCCAGGACCTTAAAATGCTTCTTACGAAGCCACTCCTTCGTTGCCCGGGCGGTGTGTTTGGGATCATTGTCATGCTGAAAGACCCAGCCACATTTCATCTTCAATGCCCTTGCTGATGGAAGGAGGTTTTCACTCAAAATCTCACGATACATGGCCCCATTCATTCTTTCCTTTACACGGATCAGTTGTCCTGGTCCCTTTGCAGAAAAACAGCCCCAAGCATGATGTTTCCACCCCCATGCTTCACAGTAGGTATGGTGTTCTTTGGATGCAACTCAGCATTCTTTGTCCTCCAAACACGACGAGTTGAGTTTTTACCAAAAAGTTATATTTTGGTTTCATCTGACCATATGACATTCTCCCAATCTTCTTCTGGATCATCCAAATGCTCTCTAGCAAACTTCAGACGGGCCTGGACATGTACTGGCTTAAGCAGGGGGACACGTCTGGCACTGCAGGATTTGAGTCCCTGGCGGCGGAGTGTGTTACTGATGGTAGGCTTTGTTACTTTGGTCCCAGATCTCTGCAGGTCATTCACTAGGTCCCCCCGTGTGGTTCTGGGATTTTTGCTCACCGTTCTTGTGATCATTTTGACCCCACGGGGTGAGATCTTGCATGGAGCCCCAGATCGAGGGAGATTATCAGTGGTCTTGTATGTCTTCCATTTCCTAATAATTGCTCCCACAGTTGATTTCTTCAAACCGAGCTGCTTACCTATTGTAGATTCAGTCTTCCCAGCCTGGTGCAGGTCTACAATTTTGTTTCTGGTGTCCTTTGACAGCTCTTTGGTCTAGGCCATAGTGGAGTTTGGAGTGTGACTGTTTGAGGTTGTGGACAGGTGTCTTTTATACTGATAACAAGTTCAAACAGGTGCCATTAATACAGGTAACGAGTGGAGGACAGAGGAGCCTCTTAAAGAAGAAGTTACAGGTCTGTGAGAGCCAGAAATCTTGCACGTTTGTAGGTGACCAAATACTTATTTTCCACCATAATTTGCAAATAAATTCATAAAAAATCCTACAATGTGATTTTCTGGATTTCTTTCTTCTCATTTTGTCTGTCACAGTTGAAGTGTACCTATGATGAAAATTACAGGTCTCTCTCGTCTTAAGTGGGAGAACTTGCACAATTGGTGGCTGACTAAATACTTTTTTGCCCCACTGTATATCCATTAATTCTTGAAGTGTATATATATATTAAATATAGGCTTGTTTTTCTCCAATGTTTTTAAACAAACACTGTATAGACTCAACATGGTTCAAACTATAATTGTGATATCATGGATGCTCAGTCCTTGCATCCATAGTTCAGTCTATGAATTTGAGTGGATTCATTTCTTTATGCCCATCCCTCAGATTTTTTTTTTACCAAAACAGGCGAGGTGATTACATTGTTTTTAAATGAAGGATTTTTAGATGTAAATGATCCTCGTGGAGTTTTTCTATTTTACTTGAAGTTATTTTGTTTAACTTTCCAGCCTGAAAAGATTTGGTCGTCTTGGTTTGGTCGGGTTCTGACGGTTTGAGTGATGATCTTCATGCACGTCAAGAACTTTTCATCCGTCTGCATGCTAAATGAGTCAACCCTAGATCGTGTTTAGTTAGGAAAATGTTTTAAATGTGTTTGTAACTGATTCATTTTTTTTGGTTTCTTATTAGAAAAAACGGATTGTCTTCTGTTTGGTGCCTATTAGAACACCACCCTGTTCTTTCTTGAAACTGTTTCATATTGTACATTACAATACTCTTTGCACAAGTTTTAACTTCTGAGATACTGCTCATGATCCCTCTGGGTAAATGTATGGATGCACGCTGTGAGAATAACTGGGTAATATGACTTTTTTTATTTGAAATGCGTAGTTGTTCCAGTATGTCAGAAATAATAATACTTTAGCATTTACAGTTCTACATCAGTAGTCGAAGTTTGTAGGCGTGAAGCTACTACAGCATCACAAAGGTTTCTACCGTGAGATGGATTAGGGTTTAAATTTGTTGTGGCAGCTACAAGCTACCTCACCTTTTAATTTCCTCATCTTTAAACCTTTCTTTATTTCCTTTTATTCTGGACTGGTTTCATTTTTGTGACCAAATGTGGATTTAAATAAAAAAAAGGGATTTTGCCTATTTGTGTGAATGGAATTGGTCATACATGCTGTTACTGTATGTAAATCCTCTGTTAAAAAGACGAAGGCTGGGATTCAATCAGAAACCAGGATTCTAGCTTTAAAGGACATTTCCATTTGAGACATCTGCAGCATTTACCTTGAATGCGATCTCCGTAAAAGCAGTAACGTTGTTGAGTGCTGCAGCGGTCTAAGGCACTGCATTGTAGTGCTGGAGGCACCCCTACGGACCCTGGTTCGATTCCAGGCTGTATCACAACCGGCCGTGATTGGGAGTCCCATCGGGGTGCGCAAAATTGGTCCAGCGTCGTTAGGGTTTGGCCAGGGTAGGCTGTCATTGTGCTTCAACATCTGCGTAGCTTGCTGTTTGGGGTTTTAGGCTGGGTTTCTGTATATCACTGTGAGATCTGCTGATGTAAAAAGGACTTTATAAATACATTTGATTGATTGAAAATAAGAATTTGTTCTCGACTTGCTTAGTTAAATAAAGGTAAAACTAAATTTTAAAAAGCAGCATTTTGTCTTTCCTGATGACAACACACAAAATTCTTCCGCTGCTCAATGTTCACTACACACCTCAGTCTGAGACTGAAGTCGTTTGTGGTGACGAGGGGTCTGAGAGGTGTTGTACAAAACAAAGTCATCAGTGATTCTACCAATCAGGGTATTAAAGCCAATGATGAATTTACCACAGACTATCAGTTGTATTGATGAAATGTGTTTGAAAATGGAATGAGGCAAAAGCAAGTGGGACCATTCTAGCCAATGAGAGGGCAGATATGCGTGTTAGGGTTAGGCATAAAGTTAGCAGTGTGGTCAAGGTAATGTTTAAAAAATCATTGAATACTTTTTTATTGTAGGCTTTTTGTGGCTGCGGTAACTAGTGAAGGCCTGGCACAACTTTGACATAAAGTGCTTTTTCTCAAAGTTGCCAGGATGTTACGTGTCCTACTTATATCAGTACACTGGTAACAACCTAATCATTACAAAACTTATATTCAAGCAAATAAGCCATTACATTTTTTGCTAACCAATACGACACCTATTGACCTCCGTACAGAAAGTCATCACTTGGTGGCCAATTATTATTATTATTTTTAAATGCTACAATCTGGAGAAGACAGATTCTGGGTCCAGTTAACTCTTTCACTTCATGTCTTCCTCTCTGGCTTTACCCACGTGGGTTCTGGCTCTGGCCATCGGTTTCTGGACCAATCAGACAGCCCTGAATGCCTTCGGGGGAAAAGTCGGGGATGTACACAGATCCAGACTCCTTGCAGAGAAGAAAGGAACATGCTGACCACACCGATCGCAGTGAGCGTCTGATTAGTCAGGCGCTAAAACAGAACTTTGTTCTATTTGTGACGCTTAACGCGCTGCAAGTCCCGCCTTTCCCATCTCCTCATTGGTTTCTAGGAGCACATACCCACGTGGGTGATTGAAAGATGAACTGAGGTCCACACTCCAGTCCAGTTGGTGGTGGTAATGCACCTTAAAGTTGGTTGCCAACCGCCATATGAAGTCCAGAGAAGAAGAAGAAACGCGCGAGCGGTCTTGTCAGCATGTGACGTCCATGTGCACAGTATAGCGTTTGGGCAACATTTTGTCCACAATGTGATCGGATTCAAACAGTAGTTGCGAAGATCACTGTTCTAGTGTGATTGAAATGTAAAAGTGATGTTTCTGCATTCGCGGAGACTGCATCCATTGTACAACCAAATGTTCCGGTTGTCAGGGGAAATGGAATGAGAGCCAGTGATAGGACTTCTACATTTTGGACGTTAACAAGAAGACTCCTCCTTCACATTTACTGGATTGGTTGAACATTGATGTTTTTTCATTTTTTCTCGTCAAGACCAGGATGTAGGGGATCTAGTTTCAGGAGTTTCTTTTTTACGCCCTCTATGGTAAACGCTGAATATGTCTGCTCAATCGAAAATTACTTTTACATTTCAACTAACACTACAACACTGACCTTTACATTTCAACCAACACTACAACACTGAGTTTTACATTTCAACCAACACTACAACACTGACCTTTACATTTCAACCAACACTACAACACTGACCTTTACATTTCAACCAACACTACAACACTGACCTTTACATTTCAACCAACGCTACAACACTGACATTTACATTTCAACCAACACTACAACACTGACCTTTACATTTCAACCAACACTACAACACTGACCTTTACATTTCAACCAACACTACAACACTGACCTTTACATTTCAACCAACACTACAACACTGACCTTTACATTTCAACCAACACTACAACACTGACCTTTACATTTCAACCAACACTACAACACTGACCTTTACATTTCAACCAACACTACAACACTGACCTTTACATTTCAACCAACGCTACAACACTGACCTTTACATTTCAACCAACGCTACAACACTGACCTTTACATTTCAACCAACACTACAACACTGACCTTTACATTTCAACCAACGCTACAACACTGACCTTTACATTTCAACCAACACTACAACACTGACCTTTACATTTCAACCAACACTACAACACTGACCTTTACATTTCAACCAACACTACAACACTGACCTTTACATTTCAACCAACACTACAACACTGACCTTTACATTTCAACCAACACTACAACACTGACCTTTACATTTCAACCAACACTACAACACTGACCTTTACATTTCAACCAACACTACAACACTGACATTTACATTTCAACCAACGCTACAACACTGACCTTTACATTTCAACCAACACTACAACACTGATCTTTACATTTCAACCAACGCTACAACACTGACCTTTACATTTCAACCAACACTACAACACTGATCTTTACATTTCAACCAACGCTACAACACTGACCTTTACATTTCAACCAACACTACAACACTGATCTTTACATTTCAACCAACGCTACAACACTGACATTTACATTTCAACCAACACTACAACACTGACCTTTACATTTCAACCAACACTACAACACTGACCTTTACATTTCAACCAACACTACAACACTGACCTTTACATTTCAACCAACACTACAACACTGACCTTTACATTTCAACCAACACTACAACACTGACCTTTACATTTCAACCAACACTACAACACTGACCTTTACATTTCAACCAACACTACAACACTGACCTTTACATTTCAACCAACACTACAACACTGACCTTTACATTTCAACCAACGCTACAACACTACAACACTGACATTTACATTTCAACCAACACTACAACACTGACCTTTACATTTCAACCAACACTACAACACTGACCTTTACATTTCAACCAACACTACAACACTGACCTTTACATTTCAACCAACGCTACAACACTGACCTTTACATTTCAACCAACACTACAACACTGACCTTTACATTTCAACCAACGCTACAACACTGACCTTTACATTTCAACCAACACTACAACACTGACCTTTACATTTCAACCAACACTACAACACTGACCTTCACATTTCAACCAACACTACAACACTGACCTTTACATTTCAACCAACGCTACAACACTACAACACTGACATTTACATTTCAACCAACACTACAACACTGACCTTTACATTTCAACCAACACTACAACACTGACCTTTACATTTCAACCAACACTACAACACTGACCTTTACATTTCAACCAACACTACAACACTGACCTTTACATTTCAACCAACGCTACAACACTGAGTTTTACATTTCAACCAACACTACAACACTGACCTTTACATTTCAACCAACACTACAACACTGACCTTTACATTTCAACCAACACTACAACACTGACCTTTACATTTCAACCAACACTACAACACTGACCTTTACATTTCAACCAACGCTACAACACTACAACACTGACATTTACATTTCAACCAACACTACAACACTGACCTTTACATTTCAACCAACACTACAACACTGACCTTTACATTTCAACCAACACTACAACACTGACCTTTACATTTCAACCAACACTACAACACTGACCTTTACATTTCAACCAACACTACAACACTGACCTTCATTGCTATGGATTGAATCATTCATTTATGTAGATGTATGTGTCACTCTGATGCTTAGTGTGCTTAGCAGGTTATAGACATGTCGGGTCACATCCCTTTTCACGGGGCTGGATAAACATTCAGTGGTGCTTCAACACAGACCGTTATTGGTTTAGTCAAAGTTTTTCGATCATCCAAACCAGTCAGGTCTCTTTCCCAAGAGCACCACACCCATGTTCAGTGGTGCAAATATTCCCTCCCTTGCACCTATGTTACGAGAATTAAGTTCATAAACCAATTCAATTAAACTACTCAGTCTGCTGATCAGGATTTGTAAGATACTGATCGAAATGAAACAGACAGAGGCCCAGCTAAAATAGTCAATAGGGTTTATTCACTAGAGTGCGCTGGTCTGTTGTACAAAACAATTCATTTTATACTGGCTTCTCACGCACACACATTCGCACAAACATACGCACCCACATTCACACTAACATTAGCACACAATGTTCTGCTACCCAGCCAACAAAGATTAGGGGATTCTTCAAGATCGGGAGACCGAGACCCTGGGAAGTAATCTCAGTGGCCCCAGCCAAGGAGACCGAGACCCTGGGAAGTAATCTCAGTGGCCCCAGCCAAGGAGACCGAGACCCTGGGAAGTAATCTCAGTGGCCCCAGCCAAGGAGACCGAGACCCTGGGAAGTAATCTCAGTGGCCCCAGCCAAGGAGACCGAGACCCTGGGAAGTAATCTCAGTGGCCCCAGCCAAGGTCGGCAGCGAATCTTGCTCAGACAGTCTGTTTTTAAGATACTATTATAGACATATTGTACAGACTATGGTTATACGTGATTCTAACCAATTTCATACGATTATATGGCTTCAGGGTAGATATGGCTTCAGGGTGGAATATTCTAGTCATTCATATAAATTCCATCAACAACCTATCACATTGGGTTGCACATTTCTCTGATTTAAACAGCCTTCACTTCTTTGGTCTTCTACATATTTATATTATCACCATTGAATCACAGCATTAACAATTTATACAACTTGTGAGAAATATTCCATATATAATGTTTAAGAGCTTTATAAGAATCTCCATATAGAATGTTTATAAGAGTTTGAGTTTATTTTATTTTTACAGGGACAGTGCACATTAATCAACTTTTCAGTAAAAGTGCCGGTTTCAACCGCAGTTCCTTGGCAGGTTATTAAAAACAATTACAATACAGACAATCAATGAGCAGTGAGCACACGCAGAGCAACATAGCACAAGCAAGACATAGCATGCAGACAGAGCAACATAGGACAAGCAAGACATAGCAACAGGACAAGCAAGACATAGCAACATAGGACAAGCAAGACATAGCAACATAGGACAAGCAAGACATAGCATGCAGACAGAGCAACATAGCACAAGCAAGACATAGCATGCAGACAGAGAAACATAGGACAAGCAAGACGTAGCATACAGACAGAGCAACATAGCACAAGCAAGACATAGCATGCAGACAGAGAAACATAGCACAAGCAAGACGTAGCATACAGACAGAGCAACATAGCACAAGCAAGACATAGCATGCAGACAGAGCAACATAGGACAAGCAAGACATAGCACAAAAAGCAACAAGACAAAACCCATAAAAGCAACACAGTGTTTCTACACCTCACAAGCTACAGACAACATGGAAAGCGGCAATAGACAGCTAGGGATTATGTTCACAAATCTGATTGACCTTTAGCCATGTCTTCATGTTTTTTGTGAAAGTGTGATAGGTGGTGCAGTTATGTGTGTCTGATGGCAGTGTATTCCAGACATGGGAAGCTCTCACAGAGAAAGCGGATTTACTAAAGGTGCTTTTCCTTATGGGAACTATACAGTCACCTCTCATGGCAGACCTTGTGGATCTGCTGCCATATGTTTGGGTTTTCTGTTTAACAAAAATACTGAGTGGAGGGGGAGCCAGGCCATTTAGGAAATTGAATACAATACATGTGTCTGTGTATTGCACAAGATTTCTCCTACTCAGGAGCTCATGCTTTCTGAGGATGTAACAGTGATGATGGCTATTGGGCTTCCTATCAAGCACATTGAGAGCCTGTTTGTAGACAGACTGAATAGGTTTTAATGTTGTACAGCAAGCTTGGGCCCAACTAGTCAAGCAGTATGTTAAGTGGGGGAGTATCATAGATTTGAAGTACCGTTTTGCTACCTCTGTAGTTAAACAATTTCGTGTAAATCGGAAATTAGCTAGGTTGAATTTGATTATTTGAATGACCTTTTTCACCTGCTTTTTAAAAGAGAGGTTGGAATCAAGTATGATGTCAAGGTACTTAAAATCAGATACCACCTTGAGCTTCTGCCCTGATATATAGACATCTGGCTCAGTTGCACCAGTTGCCCTCTTTGTGAAGAACATGCAGACAGTTTTTTTCACATTGAGATGCAAACACGAGTCACTGAGCCACTTTGTAACCTGGACCATTACAGTAGTGAGTTCTTGTGCAGCTTGTTGTTTGCTCTTTGCATGCACATATATCACTGTATCATCTGCATACATTTGAACTTCAGACCCAGTACAGACAGAAGGCAGATCATTAATGTTCAGGCTGAACAGAAGGGGCTCCAGTATTGACCCTTGGGGCACGCCCACATCATAGCTAAGAGTTGGCGACAGCTCATTGCTCACTCTGACACACTGAGTTCTGCCTTCAACGTATGATTTCATCCATCTCAAGGCATCGGGGGAAAAGTTGAACTTGGACAATTTTGTGAAGAGAATCTCATGGTTAACAGTATCAAAAGCCTTCATTAGGTCCAGAAACACAGCCCCAACAATGCGCCCTTTGTCCATCTTTGACTTCACATTTTCCAGAAGAAAGCAGTTGGCTGTTTCTGTGGAGTGTTTTGCTCTGAAGCCAAACTGCATGGAGTGTAATGTGAAGGGGCTGTTGTTGAGGTGGGCAATTAATTAGTACTCAAACAGCACTCATGAGCCCCTCCTTTATAGTATAATCCTCAAATCAGTTTCTAAAGACGGTTGACATCTAGTGGAAGCCTAAGGAAGTGAAAAATGACCCCATAGATGTAACGGATGTGAAACGGCTAGCTTAGTTAGCGTGGGCGCTAAATAGCGTTTCAATCAGTGACGTCACTTGCTCTGAGACCTTGAAGTAGTAGTTCCCCTTGCTCTGCAAGGGCCGCGGCTTTTGTGGAGCGATGGGTAACGATGCTTCGAGGGTGACTGTTGATGTGTGCAGAAGGTCCCTGGTTCGCGCCCGGGTATGGGCGATGGACGGTCTAAACTTGTACTGTTACATAGACACCTACAAGCCTCAAGAGTTCCCACTTCCTGGTTGGATTTTTCTCAGGTTTTCGCCTGCCATATGAGTTCTGTTATACTCACAGACATCATTCAAACAGTTTTAGAAACTTCAGAGTGTTTTCTATCCAATACTACTACTAATATGCATATATTAGCATCTGGGACAGAGTAGCAGGCAATTTACTTTGGGCACCTTATTTATCCAAGCTATTCAATACTCACCAAGAAGTTTTAAGCCCCAGCTGTCAGAGCAGCTCACAGATCACTGCACCTGTACATAGCCCATCTGTAAACAGGCCATTTATCTACCTCATCCCCATACTGCATTTATTTATTTATCTTGCTCCTTTGCACCCCAGTATCTCTACTTGCACAATCATCTTCTGCACCACTACCATTCCAGTGTTTAATTGCTATATTGTAATTATTTCGCCACCATGGCCTATTTATTGCCTTACCTCCCTTATCCTACCTCATTTGCACATACTGTATTTAGACTTTTTCTACTGTATTATTGACTATATGTTTATTTACTCCATGTGTATAGACTTGTTTCTACTGTATTATTGACTGTATGTTTGTTTTACTACATGTGTAACTCTGTGTTGTTGTATGTGTCGAACTACTGTGCTTTATCTTGACCAGGTAGCAGATGTAAATGAGAACTTGTTCTCAACTAGCCTACCTGGTTAAATAAAGGTGAAATAAAAAATAATAGATATTCCAGTAACCCCAAATCACCCTCTCTCCTATTTGTACAGGAAGACCATTGTAGCTATCCCTGCAAAATGTTGTTTCTCTTTATTACTTCCCAATTATGGCATAACAACTGAGCTTGATTCCATTAGAGAACTAGCTAATGAAGAAGAAAGAATGGGGAATGCTACTGCCACTGCTGTGGAAGCATTGACTGCTGAACTTGTAGCTACACGTACCAGGGTCTTACAAAATAGATTGGCTTTGGATTTTCCCCTAGTGGATAAGGGGTGGGGTTTGTGCAGTGGTGGGGGCAGAGTGTTGTACTTACATCCTGTATTCCTCCATTGTGGTTGCTAAGTCTGTTGCCATTATCAGACAGGTGGAAGCTACTGTAAACAGGGGAGATAATTAGTGGGGTTGGGATCTGTTTGCATGGGTGAAAACTAACCTGGGGAACATTGGAACACTCCTAAACCTCGTTGAAGTCCTTGTCCTTTTTCTGCCTCTTCTCACGCCCGAGGATCTTGGCGAGGAGAGAGTGGTCTGTTCTCACACCTGAGGACCTTGGTGAGGAGATAGTGGTCTGTTCTCATGCCTGAGGATCTTGGTGATGAGATAGTGGTCTGATCTCATGTCTGAGGACCTTGGTGAGGAGATAGTGGTCTGATCTCATGCCCGAGGACCTTGGTGAGGAGATTGTGGTCTGTCCTTCTGCCTGAGGACCTTGGTGAGGAGATTGTGGTTTGTCCTTCTGCCTGAGGACCTTGGAGAGGAGATTGTGTGAAACAGCAGTATCTCCTCCCCACCAGATGGTCATGTGACCACAGAAGTCAACTTGAATGACCTGACAGAGCTCACCACTGTTTCACCCTTTATTGAGGATCAAAATATCCTATTGGAGATGCTAGTTCCTACTGCCCTCTAAATGACCCCGATTCCTATGAACCCCCTTTATCCCCAGATTGTGATTATTACATGATCTTTTAGGAGTTCCATTCCATTCCACCCCTTTTTGTGTAAAATGCAATTTTCCCAGAAATCAGAAGGTTTTCAATTCTGTCTGGCAACAGCTCAGATATATTATGCCTGGTGATGCCTATGGTTTCCATGCCATCAAAGGGGGAATTGCGGTGGCAGAATTTGGGGTGAGCTGTTGTAACTTCTCAAGGGATATGTTCCGTGTTGGACAGTGATGTTCTGTCTTTCATAGACTCCTTATATGTCTGCACCCTGACACAAGGCCATTGTTGTTCAAGGAACTGTTGATGTATTAAGAACTGTTGTGTAACAATATGATTGTATTATAACCTCACACTATATCAGAGACATGGAACCATTTACTCATCAAGTTCTTCCCTGTGAAATCCCAGGTAGAGCTCCCTGCAGCTGCTTGTATTAAGGACTGTTCTATTAAACAGTTAAATAGTCTCTGCCTTCATATTATGATCTAATTGTTCACATAGTAGGACCCTACTTTAGACCTGGTCAGAAGCACCGTAGTGCACTACTTAGGGAATAGGGAACCATTTGGAACAGAGCCAGTTATTCCCCTGAACATCTTTCTCTTCCTCATCTGGTTTCTTTAACAGCCCTTCACTCCTCCACTCTTCCTCCCCCCCTTTCATTCTGTTCGATCAGCCACACCACTAGCTCACCTCCACACAATCCATTTACAAATTAAAGACACACAGTGGAATAAATAACACCATAATTTGCAAATGAATTCATTAAATATCCTACAATGTGATTTTCTGGATTTTTTTCCCTCATTTTGTCTGTCATAGTTGAAGTGTACCTATGATGAAAATTACAGGCCTCTCTCATCTTTTTAAGTGGGAGAACTTGCACAATTGGTGGCTGACTAAATACTTTTTTCCCCCACTGTAGGTCCCTCCATAATGACAATCTAAATAGCCTACCTACAACTGGTAAATAGGTGTCTCCATAATCACAATCTAATAGTCTACCTACAACTGGTAAATAGATCCCTCCATAATGACAATCTAAATAGTCTACCTACAACTGGTAAATAGTTCCCTCCACAATGACATTTTAAATAGCCTACCTACAACTGGTAGAAAGTTCTTACAGTGTGTGAGTGCTGCTCTCGTTCATCTCGCTCACTTGACTCAGCCAATAGCTGTTGTGCTCTCTCAACCCCCCCCCCCCCCCCCCCCCCCCCCCCCACGGCCCTCCCCACCACTCAGTCAGCAACAGCCTGCCTCACTGCTTTACAGTCAGCAGCAGGTCACAGTGAAATATATATTTTTGAAGAGAAATGTCATGGTGGCCGAGGTGCAACTTAGAAATAGCTCAAAATTCTGCAGCCAATACCCTTTCAAAGTAGCCCAATTTTGCGAGACAACAGCAAATATGGCAACACTGCACAGGTACTGTTGCCTACCTTCACCACCTTGGGGCGGCCCATCAGGAAGCCCAGGACTAAGAAGGTAAGTTAATGTCATAAGTGTACACACATGTAAAGTATGATTTGACATGCAAAGTATGATTTGACATGTAAAGTATGATTTGACATGCAAAGTATGATTTGACATGTAAAGTATGATTTGACATGTAAAGAATGATTTGACTCGTAAAGTATGTTGAGACATGTAAAGTATAATTTGACATGCAAAGTATGATTTGACTTGTAAAGTATGTTTTGACATGTAAAGTATGCTTTGACATGTAAAGTATGATTTGACATGTAAAGTATGAGTTGTGCCTGTATAATCAGATTTGTAGTTCCAATTTTTTTTTGCAAACATGTAACTTATTTGATGTGTGAATAAATACAACACTTGCAAACATGTGACTTGATATGTAAACAAATCGAATACGATTTTGCGACTGGTGAATCTTCTTCTGTGAATCGAAACTACATTGTGTCAAATCTGTTTTGGCACTAATTTAGCAATTAACCTGTGATAAGAATTTGAGGTATAAAGTGGTCACTGTTCCAGGGACTTCACCGGATAGAAAAGGTATGAGTGGGCATAACATTTCTAGCTGAGGAACAATTTTAGGGTGCAGTTGCAAAAAAAACACATAAAAACATAACAAATTATATTTAGCCATGCGATGTAGCTATTTTGAATAATTTTGTAATTAATCAAGCTATTTATATCTTTTTGGGGATGGTTTCCAATGAACAAGCTTGCTATCGAAAAGTTACAGCGTGTCTAGCTAACATTTGTTAGCTATCATCTTCATAGCTAGCAGCATGGAGTCAAGACATAACCAAACTGTTGCTGAGATACTGGATGTTGAGACTTCCAAGGAGAAAAGAGGCATTGCTGAAACTCATTCCTATGCTTTCCCTGAGACAGCTACAGGACAACGTCCTCACGGCTAAAATCCAAGAGAGTGCAGATGACATCATGGACTTGAAAAATAACACTGTCAGCATTGTTAACCTGAAGAAAGGGATTGGTTTCAATGCTGAAGAAGTAAATGAAACAGCAGAACACAACATTGAAAACTGCAAAGCAGGAGAAGAAACTCACTGAAATGGAGTCAAGGGTTAACGAGATTTACTCGTACAGTCGGAGATGGAATCTTTGAATTGACTGAATTTCAGAAAGATCTGACGGGAACATCAAAGCAAAAGTGAAATACATTTGCAGAACAATAGTCATGGAGGAGGAGCGAAATATTGTTACATGCTCTCTGGATGTAGTGCACCGCCTGGGTAGGCTGAGAGATGGGGAGAACTACCAGCCACCACCACCAGTGATCATGAGATTCATATAGTCACTGTGATAGTAATTTTCTATAATTATTCTATTAATGCCAGGGGAATCCGTAATATTTTGTATTGTAAGTGTAAGAGTGCCGACATTTATTTAATTCAAGAAACTCGTGCCTGATCCACAGATGTGTTTTGAAAGTGTTAATGGGGGAATGATTATTGGCTTTCATTTTGGTGCCAAACGGTCAGAAGGTGTCACTACTTTAAAAAGCAACTTTAAGGGTCATATGCAGTGCCTTGCGAAAGTATTCACCCCCTTTGGCATTTTTCCTATTTTGTTGCCTTACAACCTGGAATTAAAATAGATTTTTTGGGGGGGTTTGTATCATTTGATTTACACAACATGCCTACCCCTCTGAAGATTATATTTTTTATTGTGAAACAAACAAGAAATAAGACAAAAAAACAGAACTTGAGCGTGCATAGCTATTTACCTCCCCCCAAGTCAATACTCAATACTTTGTAGAACCACCTTTTTCAGCAATTGCAGCTGCAAGTCTCTTGGGATATGTCTCTATAAACTTGGCACATCTAGCCACTGGGATTTTTGCCCATTCTTCAGGGCAAAACTGCTCCAGCTCCTTCAAGTTGGATGTGTTCCTGCTGGTGTACAGCAATCTTTAAGTCATACCACAGATTCTCAATTGGATTGAGGTCTGGGCTTTGACTAGGCAATTCCAATACATTTAAATATTTCCCCTTAAATTAAACCACTCAAGTGTTGCTTTAGCAGTATGCTTGGGGTCATTGTCCTTCTGGAAGGTGAACCTCCGCCCCAGCTTAAATCTCTGGAAGACAAACAGGTTTCCTTCAAGAATTTCCCTGCATTTAGCTCCATCCATCATTCCTTCAATTCTGACCAGTTTCCCAGTCCCTGCCGATGAAAAACATCCCCACAGCATGATGGTGTTCTCGGGGTGATGTGGGGTGTTGGGTTTGTGCCAGACAGGGCGTTTTCCTTGATGTCCAAAAAGCTACATTTTTTTTCTCATCTGACCAGAGTACCTTCTTCCGTATGTTTGGGGAGTCTCCCACATGCCTTTTGGTGAACACCAAAACTTGTTTGCAAATTTTTTTCTTTAAGCAATAGCTTTTTTCCGGCCACTCTTCCGTAAAGATCAGCTCCGTGGAGTGTACGGCTTAAAGTGGTCCTACGGACAGAATCTCCAATCTCCGCTGTGGAGCTTTGCAGCTCCCTCAGGGTTATCTTTGGCCTCTTTGTTGCCTCTCTGATTTAATGCCCTCCTTGCCTGGTCTGTGAGTTTTGGTGGGCTGCCCTCTCTTGGCAGGTTTGTGGTGCCATATTCTTTCCATTTTTAATAATGGATTTAATGGTGCTCTGTGGGATGTTCAAAGTTTCTGATATTTTTTTAGAACCCAATCCTCATCGGTACTTCTCCACAACTTTGTCCCTGACCTGTTTGGCGAGTTCCTTGGTCTTCATGGTGCCGCTTGCTTGGTGGTGCACCTTTCTTAGTGGTGTTGCAGACTCTGGGTTATTTCAGAACAGGTGTATATATACTGAAATCATGTGACAGATCACGTGACACTTACATTGCACAAGGGTGGACTTTATGTAATTAATTATGTGACTTCTAAAGGTAATTGGTTGCACCAGATCTTATTTAGGGACTTCATGGCAAAGGGGGAGAATACATATGCACCCACCACTTTTCCATTTTTCAATTTTTTAAACAAGGAACATTTTTAATTTCACTTCCCAAATGTGGACTATTTTGTGTATGTCCATTACATGAAATCCAAATAAAAATATTTTTAATTTACAAGTTGTAATGCAACAAAATAGGAAAAATGGCAAAAAAAAGGCACTGATATGTGCCTTTTGCTAATTGCTTGTGTAAAATGGTGACACTTGAATCTCATGTAAAAGAGTGTCTATATAAGAGCGCTGTTGTTCCTGAATCATTGGTCTCTCTACCATGCACCCTGAGTGACCAGCCTCATGTCTCCACATCTTAATAAAGCCGTTGTTCCTAAATCATTGGTCTCTCTACCATGTACCCTGAGTGACCAACCTCATGTCTCCACATCTTAACAGCTGTTGTTCCTGAATCATTGGTCTCTCTACCATGCACCCTGAGTGACCAGCCTCATGTCTCCACATCTTAACAGCTGTTGTTCCTGAATCATTGGTCTCTCTACCATGTACCCTGAGTGACCAGCCTCATGTCTCCTCATCTTAACAGCTGTTGTTCCTGAATCATTGGTCTCTCTACCATGCACCCTGAGTGACCAGCCTCATGTCTCCACATCTTAACAGCTGTTGTTCCTGAATCATTGGTCTCTCTACCATGCACCCTGAGTGACCAGCCTCATGTCTCCACATCTTAACAGCTGTTGTTCCTGAATCATTGGTCTCTCTTCCATGTACCCTGAGTGACCAGCCTCATGTCTCCACATCTTAATAAAGCAGCTGTTCCTAAATCATTGGTCTCTCTACCATGTACCCTGAGTGACCAACCTCATGTCTCCACATCTTAACAGCTGTTGTTCCTGAATCATTGGTCTCTCTACCATGCACCCTGAGTGACCAGCCTCATGTCTCCACATCTTAACAGCTGTTGTTCCTGAATCATTGGTCTCTCTACCATGTACCCTGAGTGACCAGCCTCATGTCTCCTCATCTTAACAGCTGTTGTTCCTGAATCATTGGTCTCTCTACCATGTACCCTGAGTGACCAGCCTCATGTCTCCTCATCTTAACAGCTGTTGTTCCTGAATCATTGGTCTCTCTACCATGCACCCTGAGTGACCAGCCTCATGTCTCCTCATCTTAACAGCTGTTGTTCCTGAATCATTGGTCTCTCTACCATGTACCCTGAGTGACCAGCCTCATGTCTCCTCATCTTAACAGCTGTTGTTCCTGAATCATTGGTCTCTCTACCATGCACCCTGAGTGATGGTTGACCTCATGTCTCCATATCTTAATAATAAAGCTGTTGTTGAAAGAATCTTCAGTCTCTCCCCTTTCTGGTTAGAATTTCCACTACACATTTTCATGCCTCTGTGTGCAGTTTTTAAGAGATTTCCCAGTGATTATGCTCTGAGGAGAGATAGGTATTTTATTTAGCATTTTGAAATGCTTTTGAAAGTGTTTTGTGAAACATTTATTTTTAGTAAAACTCCAGGATATTTTCCTATTTAAACCAATCCTTTGCCTCCAGTGTCCTGGTCAGGCCCTGAAAACACCAAACAGACAGAGTATTCTACTATCAGGGATGAGAAGAATTTACTACATACAAATAGAAAATACCATAAAGATCAAAATATCAAAATAAACTACTAAATACTTGTATTTTGTGATGTATATAATTACATGTAAGGTATTTCATTTTTTATACAAAATATATTTGGAGGTATCCGGCCTGAACAGCCACAACCGTCTCAGTAACGGTTACAAGTCACTCTGGAGAAGATAAATGACTGAAATGGAAATGTATATGTAACGCTCGTTGGAAGAAGTGGACCAAGGTGCAGCGTGGTACGTGTTCATGATACTTTATTTAATCTGAACACCAAACAAAAGAACGTCACGTTCTGAAGGCTACACAGTGCTAACAAAAAACAACATCCCACAACCTAAGGTGGCAAAACAGGCTGCCTAAGTCTGATTCCCAATCAGAGACAACAATAGACAGCTGTCCCTGACTGAGAACCATACCCGGCCAAAACAGAAAAATAACATAGAATTAAAGAACATAGAATGCCCACCCAAATCACACCCTGACCAAACCAAATAGAGACATAAAAAGGCTCTCTAAGGTCAGGGCGTGACAGTACCCCCCCCCAAAGGTGCGGACTCCGGCCGCAAAACCTGAACCTATAGGGGAGGGTCTGGGTGGGCATCTATCCGCGGTGGCGGCTCTGGTGCGGGACATAGACCCCGCTCCACCTCTGGCTCACCCCACTTTGGTGGCGCCTCTGGTCCGGGGACCCTCGTCGCCGACCCCGGACCGGGGACCCTCGCTGCGTGCCACCTTGGGGTCTGTAGTACTATCAGACTGTTGATACCAATGTTGTCATTTAGCAGACAGTCTTATCACACCATAGTACTATCAGACTGTTGATACCAATGTTGTCATTTACCAGACACTCTTATCACACCATAGTACTATCAGACTGCTGATACCAATGCAGGGTGAAAGGTGGCCACAAGCTGTGAACTGCTCTAAAAAATTGTATAGAAAAGTATTTAGTGTTTAGAAAATACAAAAATACATTGGAGTATAGTTCAGCCCAGTATGATTTATAAGACAAGATACTCAGAAGCAATTCAAATACGTATTTCAAATACATGTAACATAAATACTGACTATCTCTGCCTACTACCCAACAATCTGTTTTACTTCCTTATCAAAGAAACCACACGCCCTCTACATACTGAGAACACAGTCAAGTAGGAAGCCACTCCCTGTCCTCTGGTGTAGAGTTCCATGAAACAGAAAGTCATCTTTGACACTGAACAGAAAGTAATCTTCGACACTGCCATTGCTTAACCTACGGGAGAGAGCACTAAAATGGCTGACAATCAGGAACTGTTCTGTTGCTCCATCTGTCTGGATCTACTGAAGGATCCGGTGACTACTGCCTGTGGACACAGTTACTGTACGGGCTGTATTAAAGAAAGCTGGGATCAGGATCGTCTGAAAGGTGTCTACAGCTGTCCACAGTGCAGACAGACCTTTACCCCAAGACCTGTACTGAAGAGAAACATCGTGCTGGCTGAAGTGGTGGAGAAACTGAAGAAGACAGGACTCCAGGCTGCTCCCCCTCCTGCTCTGTGCTATGCTGGACCTGGAGATGTGGCGTGTGATTTCTGCACTGGGGCCAGAAAGCAGAAAGCCCTCATGTCCTGTCTGGTGTGTCTGGCCTCTTACTGTGAGACTCACATCCAACCTCACTATGAATTTCCTGCTTTCAAGAAGCACAAGCTGGTCAAAGCCACCGCACAACTACAGGAGAAGATCTGCTCTCATCATGACAAACTACTGGAGGTTTACTGTCGTACCGATAAGCAGTGTATCTGTCTGCTGTGTACAATGGATGAACATAAAGGCCATGATACAGTGTCAGCTGCAGCAGAGAGGACTGAGAAACAGGTAAGACCAGAACAACTTGATGGTGACTGTTTGATAAACAAAGAATTAAAGATACAGTAGGAACTAAGACTGTTCGAATGTGAGATAATTCAAATGAAATCGATCCACGGCAGAACAAATATGAACACAAACCTTGATTATATAGATATGTTAACCCAGATTCTCCAAATGTATCATCATTTTCTAAAGTCAAACACCATTATCATTTGTTATTAAACCCCCAATCAGCTCCCCTAATTTGTGTCATGTTAAAATGATAATAATTCACATAGCAACATAATATAATTTCACACAAACACTTCCACTTTAATCTCTATCTTCTATGTGCCATATGTCACATGACTATACTATTGAGCTACTGGACAAATAAAATTTGATATCTCATTGAAGAGTGATTCTCCACAGAGGCAGCTGGGGATGAGCCAGCAGAAGGTCCAGCAGAGATTCCAGGAGAGAGAGAAGGAGCTGAAAGAGCTCCAACAGGCTGTGGAGTCTCTCAAGGTGAGTGTTGTTGACCAGAGGAGACACACCATTTCACCTGTCTCCTCCAGTCAAAGAGAGAGAGAGGGGCCCCTCTTCAATCCCACTGACCACACTATGTCTGGACCCCTTTCAGAGAATAGACTGCTTAATATAACCAACAGGATATGAACCCATATGAGCCCAGGTCTACTGGAGAAACCAACGTCTTGACCATTACACAAAGAGGACATTCCCAATTGGGCCGACACTGTTTTTAAAGTCGCAGGCGGGGCTACCTCATCACATAACCTTGAGTAACCATGACCGACTCCTGTCCCCTATACATTAACATGGAGTTCTCTCTCTCTCTCTCTCTCTCTCTCTCAATTCAAAGGGCTTTATTTCCATGGGAAACATATGTTTACATTGCCAAAGCAAGATAAATAGATAATATATATAAGTGAAATAAACAATCATGAACAGTAAGCCTTACACTAAAAAAGTTTAAAAGTAATAGAGACATTTCAAATGTTATAATTCAAGTGCAAACAGAGTTTGCCGTGCACCCGACCGAGTTCTGGAGGTGAAATGGAAATGAATGAGGGAGAGTTGAGTGAGGTAGAAGGTGTGGTGAAGACCTCAGAACCAGAGCCTAGCATCAATGAACATGATAAAGAAGATTCTGGTGCAGTAGGAGTTACATTGTTGGAGAAAGTGGATTCATACCTTTTGGCAGATCCATTTGTGGTTTCAGGGTGGGTGGTAAAGGAGTTTGGTGCAGTTGAATCAGTGAAGGTAACCTAGGTAACCTGTAGTGGAATTCTGATATTTGTTTGTTTCTTCTGACCAGAGGGAGTGGGCGCTCCGTGTCACGTAACTTGGGTCAAGATCTGTTTCTTGCTTTGCTCTCAGGAACAGGACACTATTGAAATGAATGATTTCTGGGGTAGCGTTAAGTGTGGAGGTGGAGCAATTGATGGTGGGCGTGGTGAAACAGAGGAGTCACTGTCAGTCCTTTTGAGTTTTGAGTCTTTACCCGACAAAGTCATGTTAGGATATATCAGTTATCCTGTTAGAGTCTTTGTGCCGAAACCACTGCGCTGTTTCAAATCAAATCAAAGTTTATTTGTCACGTGCACCGAATACAACAGGTGTCGACCTTACAGTGAAATGCTTACTTACGAGCCCCTAACTAACAGTGCAGTTTTAAAAAATATGGATAAGAATAAGAGATAACAGTAACAAGTAAAAAAGAGCAGCAGTAAAAAATAACAATATATACAGGGGGGTGTCGGTACAGAGTCAATGTGCGGGGGCACCGGTCAGTTGAAGTTGTATGTACATGTAGGTAGAGTTAATTAAAGTGACTATGCATTGATGACAACAGAGAGTGGCAGTGGTGTGGAGAGGGGAGGGGAAGGGCAATGTGAATAGTCTGGGTAGCCATTTGACTAGATGTTCAGGAGTCTTATGGCTTAGGGGTAGAAGCTGGTTATAAGCCTCTTTGACCTAGAATTGGCTCTCCAGGACCGCTTGCCGTGTGGTAGCAGATAGTATGTACATGTAGGTATGGTTAAAGTGACTATTTATATATGATAAAAAGAGAGTAGCGGTAGCGTAAAAGAGGGGTTGTCGGGTGGTGGGTGGTGGGTGGCGGGTGGCGGGACACAATGCAGATAGTCCGGGTAGCCAATGTGCAGGGCACCGGTTAGTCGGGCTAATTGAGGTAGTATGTACATGGATGTATTGTTAAAGTGCTTCGGTACCGCTTGCCACGTGGTAGTAGAGAGAGCGATCTTTGACTGGGGTGACTAGGGTCATTAACAATTCTTAGGGCCTTCCTCTGACACCGCCTGGTGTAAAGGTCCTGGATGGCAGGCAGCTTAGCCCCAGTGATGCACTGGGCCTTGCGGTCGGAGGCCGAGCATTTGCCGTACCAGGCAGTGATGCAACCGGTCAGGATGCTCTTGATGTTGCAGCTGTAGAACCTTTTGAGGATATGGAGAGAGTGATCACACTGTTGTCTGGAACAGCTGATGCTGTCATACATGCCTAGTGTTGCTTGCCTCGAAAAGAGCATAGAAGTGATTTAACTCGTCTGGTATGCTCGTGTCACTGGGCAACACGCGGCTGTGCTTCCCTTTGTAGTCCGCAATAGGTTGCAAGCCCTGCCACATAAGATGAGCGTCGGAGCCGATGTGGTATGATTCAATATTAGCCCTGTATTGACGCTTTGCCTGTTTGGTGGTTCGTCGGAGGGCATAGCGGGATTTCTTATAAGCTTCCGGGTTAGAGTTCCGCACCTTGGACGCGTCAGCTCTACCCTTTAGCTCAGTGCGAATGTTGTCTGTAATCCATGGCTTCTGGTTGGGGTATGTATGTACAGTCACTGTGGGGACGACGTCCTCAATGCACTTATTGAAAAAGTAAATGACTGATGTGGTGTACTCCTCAATGCCATCGGGAGAATTCCTGAACATGTTCCAGTCTGTGATAACAAACCAGTCCTGTAGTTTAGCATCTGCTTCAAATGGCCACTTTTAAATTGATCTAGTCACTGGTGCTTCCTGCTTTAATTTTTGCAGGAGGATAGAATTGTGGTCAGATTGACCAAATGGTGGGCGAGGGATAGCCTTGTACATGTCTCTGTGTGTGGAGTACAGGTGATCTAGACTTTTTATCCCTCTGGATGCACATTTAACATGTTGATAGAAATGAGGTAGAACTGATTTAAGTTTCCTCGCATTAAAGTTTAGCCCACTAGGAGCACCGCCTCTGGGTGAGTGGTTTCCTGTTTGCTATTTTCTTATACAGCTGACTGAGTGCGGTCTTAGTGCCAGCATCCGTCTGGGGTGGAAAATAAACAGCCACGAAAAGTATAGATGAAAACTATCTTTGCAAATAGTGTGGTCTGCAGTTTGTCATAAGATACTCTGCTTCAAATTAAGCGAAATAAAACACATAATAGCACCATTGGTCGGGCGCCCGTAAAACTGCTGCCATTTCTTCCGGCGCCATTTTAGGTGCAGCGTTTATGGTCATGTTGCTGCAGTTTGTAGCTGGGAGATTCCAATATGTGGGAAGTGTGCAGGAGGGCGGGCGGGCCATTTGTGCTCAAGGCGGGCGGGCCATTTACTTAGTTAAACTTGAAAGGGAATACAATTCTCTCACCTCAAAGGTTTAACATCACATTACATCATTTCACAAATAGTTTCATCTTTACTCATTCATTTTATACAAGAATTAGATGTAAACCTCATAATTGAGAAATGTACACATTCAGATATATAGTTGTGTGTTTCCTGTCCTCTCTGAGGTCACCAAATGAAACACACTCATCATACCCGTCAATACCCGACAATTCCCACATTCTTATGAGTGGATTTTTTTTTTCAAATTCCCATTTTGGGGATTTAGGAGTTCGCCATGTGAAATCCGTTGTTCTCTCTGTGTCTCTCTTTCTGCATGACCAGGGGTAGAGAGTCTCCGCCAGGAATTTATGTCCTGAGATAACAGAACCTGGGTGTAGGAGAGAGTGAGAGAGAGGGCGAAGCCATGATCTATACCCAGAAAGGGCCACGTCATGATACCTACTATTGGAGGTATAATGAATTGAGTGAATGGGTGTAATAGTGAGTTTCTGCACATTTGGGTGTGTTTGGGTGTTTGAGCTTTAAAACAAGATATAATTGTTATTAATGTTCCACTGGGTAGAGGTGAAGCCAAATGTAAGATCAGAGCCATTTCGATAGATGTGTAGCAGAAGAGATGGTACTCTGAGCACAAGGGACGGCATTTATATGCCCTCCAAAAGAAAGGTCGGTGGACCAAGATTCATAGGTCAGATTAGGAAGGAAGAGATGATGTTTACTCGATTGTGTTTAGGACATTGTACATTGAACTGGTCATTACATCTGGTTGGCAGCATGTGGATGGTTTGTGTCTGGAGGGGATTGTCAATGAAACGGTGGAGCATGTGTTGTTATATTGTTGTAAGTATGTTGAAGAGAGGGAAAGATTGAAGTGTAGGGTCATTGAGTTTGGACGGGGTTGGGGGGGTTTGGAAGGGATTTGGGGGATGGGGGAGGGTCTATTAGAAGTTAGTAGGGCTCTTTTTTAGTTTCTCAGAAGTACTGAGTAGGGTAGGAGGATTTATAAATGTTGTCAAAAACCGTGATTGAACACACTCCAGCACAGTAGGTGGCGCCATGCACCTTTAATGTTTGTTTGCAGTCCGCCATTATACCATAGAAGAAGAAGAAGTTGTGTGAGGGTTACTATTCCTTTTTATTTGTGTATTTATTTTATTTTATTTTTGTATTTTATTTTGTGGTTCATGAGGAGGGTTACTATTCTTTTTTTGTTTGGTTCTTGCGTATTTTCCTAATTTATTTTCTCATGTTTGAGGGATTGTTTATTGGTTTCTACTGTTTATCGGTTAGAGTTGAGGGGGGAGTAGGGGAAGTTTGTTTGGGCGGCGTGATGGCTTCAACCGAGTGGAGAAGAAACGCTGTCTCTTCGGGTCCATTCTGGAGAATGTTGTGGACGAATTGTTGATCATGGTCGGCGAACAGGTGGGAGCTGAACATATACACTCTGTATCCAGAATGAACAAGGCGGTGGTTGTGGTAATGAAAAGGTGAGTCTTGTTGTTCTTTCGACACTAATCTGCCTCTGTTTATTACGTCCAAACAGATTCACAAGGAGTTGGTTTGTTTTGGTAAATTTGCAAGTGGTTTTTGTGTGCTCTCGTCTACGTGCCAAGTGCAATCCGTTAAACATGTTGTCTCTTTTTGTAGGCAAGTGTTTGTTTCTTACAAACTTCAAGGTAAAGCAGGGGGAGGGGTGGTACCCAGGGTTTGCTAGCACAGATAGTTTTCAGGGTTTTGAGTGTCGTGGAAATTTCCTGTATTACCAAATCATGAGAGAGCAAACCACACACAAGTCAGAGTTATATCATAACGTCCATATTTAATTATATACGCTTCACCATAGCCCTGTGACTCTCAGATCAATTCAGTGTCCATAAATGAATTCTCTGAGAATGCTTACAAAACAATTCTTAGTATCATTTATAGCCAAGACACACCCCTCTCAACTCACATGACAAATAACAGATCTTAGGAACATTACAAAGGAAGACTTTAATTGAGAGAGGAGTATCCCATAGCCAGACAGCATTAGCTATAAATTATCGTTCAGTTTGGTCTCCTTAAACAAAGTTCCTATCTCGTTCTTGGTACTACTTAGGACCAAAACATTACCTCATCCAATGGCATATATCAATTGTCAATTCTAGATACTCCCATCTCAAATACAACCCTCCTGGACAAGATCAGAAAAGACAGTGAGCCTCCTAGGCCATATACTAAATCAAGATAAGGGCAACCTCAGAGGGGACATGTAATAGTTACAGACACATTCCCATAAGAAGACAAGCCTGACCTCTCCCCTCTCTGGGGCCCAAGTAACTTTACCCACATAAGCATACTTATGAAAATGGATAAAACATCTTATTTATCAATGTTACCTAAATAATTCTGATTCTGCCACAACATGAGTGTGGGCCACATGGGGCATAATGCAATTGCAGACAAGCGCTACCAGCCGGCTAGGACTAGGCTGGACACATGCCATTTTTAATGACTTTTTCTGATAAAACTAGTTCATTGCATCCGCCATGGAGCCTAGTTTAATTTTATTACCATATTTATCAGTTTCACTCTGCCAGCTCCTACTAGTTGTTTTGAAAAAACAGGCCTAATTTTAGGTCATGTTTCACCCTGCCAGCTCCTATTAGTTGTTTTGAAAGAACAGGCCTTATTTTAGATCATATTTCACCCTGCCAGCTCCTATTAGTTGTATTGAAAAAATAGGCCTTATTTTAGGTGATGTCTCACCCTGCCCAGCTACTTGGTGAGGAAGCTCACTGTTCACCTGGTTACACGTTGTATAGATGCTCAGTATTAGCAATGGTTGCCTTTCAAGTTTCGTGAATAAGGTATGTAGTACCCACAGAAGACCACATGGAGGAGCAAGAGAGCTATACCCTGAACCTAACAATCAATCAATCAAATGTATTTATAAAGTCAGTTTTACATCAGCAGATGTCACAAAGTGCTGTACAGAAACTCTAACTCTAAGTACCTATTTTAGCCTAATCCCTAATTCTAGGGTAGGGTAGCCTAGAACATATTTAGAAACAATTTTTGTAATAATATTATGTTAGTAAATACCATTAGAGTACTAAATAGGATTAATTATTTTGACATTATACAACCCTCTTGGTTAGTAAATTTACCTCAACAGCCTCGGAATAGAAAAGACGATGCATCTTCCAGCCCAACAATAAATGACATCTTGCAACCCTCACGGTTAGTAAATGTACCTCAACATGCCCCTCTCTTGTGGGAGAAGGCAGAGTGCTCGCTGCCGCTGACGGCACAAGCTTTTGGCAGGGCTTGTTGAGTTGGATACTTGTGAGAGAAGGCAGAGCGGCTCGATGCTGGTTGATGAATTTGACAATGAGTGTACTAGGAAAATACATTTTTGTTGTCCCGAGGTGACTGACTTAATGTTCAGGCTTATTGATAATCGTTTTAGTAATAAAGTATGACTTCAAAACATGAGCATAAAACAGGTAATATTAAACATCATTATACTACTTCACAGTAATCTGTCAAATGCTTTTTCAGTTCTTCTTCTTGCGTTAGCAGTGTGGAAGGGGACAGAACAAAGCACAGACAGGAGTTTTCCTGTGAGGGGGAGAGGTGTATCTAGGGGAGAACTAAACTAAACTTCTGAAATGTCATTCTTGGTCTTAAGCTGCCATCTATTGGAATTATTTAGCAACTGCAGTAGTACTGAATAAAGTGTATATCCTTACTAAAGTAGTAATTACTCAGAATTACAAAATATAAAATGTTCTAGTTCATTATATCACTATCATGCATAAAATAACAATTTCTAGCATAATAATGAAACTGACATAAACCAAAAACACCATACATTTAATTATATTTAAAAAAATACCAGTCAAAAGTTTTGACACCTACTCATTCCACAGTTTTCCTTTATTTTTTACTTTGTAGAATAATATTTGTATTTCTTTATTTTTATTGAACCTATATTTAACTAGGAAAGTCGGTTAAGAACAAATTGTTATTTACAATGACGGCCTACCCAGGTGTCGTGTCTTTGGCTATGCAGGATTAAGTGATATGACATGCTCTTCTATAAAATCATTTCTCTGTAATTAATATTACCCGATTGATCTAATCATGTAAATGTAATTAACTAGAAAGTCAGGGCACCAGGAAATAATATTTATAGAGCTGTTATCTTCTGAATAAACTCTTAAAGACCTAGTAATATTTTACATCAATAGCAGTCAATATTAATCGTCACCTTATTTCAGTCTCACCTGAAAGTTGTAAATTCTTGGTTTTCTTCACAAACCCTGGCTAACAAGTTGAATCAGCAATACAACATTGGGTTTAATTATTTATTTACTAAATACCTAACTAATCACACAGAATTACGTATACACAGAATGAATCATACCTTGATTACAAATGATGTCATAAAGGAAAATGTTCCTAGCGGAGGGAACAGATATGACAGCTGGTTACACAAAAGAAAAAGGGCTGGGTTTGAGTGAAAGAGCGGGAAGACTGAGGAACAAAGGGAGAAGCGATGTCACTATCGGGCCGTAGGCAGCTACTCTATCGTAAATACAGAATCTTATGCATTCTAAATTACCGCCCATTTGGAAAAGGAAAATGCAATAAATATTTACTCTGAGCTGCGCTTCAATAGGTTGGTGGTAGATGGAAGGCTGTGTTTCCCAACAGAGTCCTTTGTCCTTTGAAGAGTGTCTCTGGTGGTGAACGGGATACGTTGTAGTGTTGTCCTTATGTGGTAGACGGGATACTCTGTATGTCCTCTCCTAGCCCACATTTATGCGGCCGCTGCTAACTCAACGGCTAGGAGGTATCACTTCTGTAGCAAATAAGAGCTCAAAGTTCATACCATTCGCAACCAAAGCTCACGCTGAGGTTGGCTTCATTCTGTAGTTATTATCTGAATCCTTCTGACATCGGACCGTCATCTTAATGTACAGGAGGTTACAGGAGGTTACATTTTCGTCAAGGGCTTATATAGTGGAGGGAGAAGGGTGTGTTTCATAGTTTATAACCCGTGTCTCTTCACAGGGACGGGCCACTGATTGAGCAGAGCTCTAATCTTATGAAAACCCAATTCTCTCATTTGGAAGCTAAAATAATAAGCTAACTATAATGTGTAGACTTTCCCAGATACAGTTTATCTCGTCCTGTCATCAGTCAAAATGTCTCAGATGACAGCCGAACTGACATCATACTCATTAAGTACCAACGGATATTTTTAACTGGTTCCATTACCGAAATATGGTTCCTTTCCCTCCACTTGTTTGATGTTCCCAGACTCTCTGTTTAACAAAGGCTATTCAAGAGTCCCTCTGTAGAGTCAGAGAGAGAGGGAAGGGAGAAAGGTATTTATGGGGGGGTCATAAACCTTACCCACAGGCCAACATCATGACACAGGCCAAACTTGGACTATGCTGGGCCAATTGTGTGCTGCCTTATGGGACTCCCAATCAGGCCTTCATGAGTTTTACAAATTATCAATATTGTTAAGATGTTTCAGGAGGTATGGGGGCTCAGGGGGGCTGTCTGTACGGCTGGAGAGGAGGGGTTGGATGTACGGTTGGAATGTGGTGCTGGATGGTGTATTATACTGTGGTGTTGGGTACTCTATAATGTGATTGTGTGGAGGTTGAGGTGGCACACAATGTGTTATTAGGAGGGGGTGGTGTTAGTGTAATGAGGATGGCTCATATAAGTAAGATAAGTCAGTCTCTGTCTCTCTCTCTCTCTTAACAGCACTCTGCACAGGCAGCAGTGGAGGACAGTGATAATATATTTACTGAGCTGATCTGCTCCATTGAGAGAAGGCGCTCTGAGGTGAAGAAGCTGATCAGAGCCCAAGAGAAGGCTCAAGTGAGTCAAGCTGAAGGACTCCTGGAGCAACTAAAGCAGGAGATAGCTGAGCTGAGGAAGAGAAGCACTGAGCTGGAGAAGCTCTCACACATAGAGGATCACATCCATTTCCTCCAGGTAACTAAACTGCCTTGATACATGAGATATGAACTTTTAACTCAACGTGACACTCAATAATTTGGTTCTGTTCTCTCTCTGTCTCTCTCTCTCTGTTCCTCTCTCTATCTCTCTCTCTCTCTCTCTCTCTCTCTCTCTCTCTCTCTGTCTCCAGAGTTATCAGTCTCTCTCCAGTATCAGTATATCTTCAGACTTACCCAGCATCGTTGTCAGTCCTCTTCAGTACTTTGGAGATGTGAGTAAGACTGTGTCTGAACTGAGAGAGAAACTAGAAGACTTCCTTAAAGGAGAATGGAACAAGATCTCCACTACAGGTGTGTTGAAAATAATAAGAACATCAACTTTAGACCATTGAAAGTTCCCTACTAGTCATATACATGTGGAATATGGTCTGATGATAACATTCCCTCTCTCTGTCAATGTGTTTGTGTGTCTGTAGTGAATATAGTGGATGTTGTACTGCCTCCAGAGCCCAAGACCAGAGAACAGTTGTTACAATGTGAGTCTCTTTATTGTGAAGTAACTAACAGTCTCTTTTTTACTGATACTCCTAACAATCCCTCTAGAAATATATAGCAATAGTAGATCTAATCAAAGACTGGGTATTTATCTGGCTCCTCATATTTCTCTGATTTGATTTCTGCTGTGCTCTTATCAAAGACAGGGTAGATACAGTATCTGACTTAACTTTTGTTCTAACTCCCCTCATTGGTCTCTGCTCTTCTCCCAGATTCCTGTCAGCTCACACTGGACCCAAAAACAGTATACACACGCCTCTCTCTGTCTGAAGGGAACAGAAAGGTAACCTATACAGGCCAACCCCAACCATATCCTGACCATCCGGACAGATTCACCAACCATTGTCAGGTTCTGTGTAGAGAGGGTCTGTCTGGACACTGTTACTGGGAGGTGGAGTGGAGTGGGGATGTTGATACAGCAGTCTCCTATAAAGATGTCAGCAGAACAGAGAGAGATGGTGGATTTGGAGACAATAAAAAGTCCTGGAGTTTAGAGTGCTCTAGTGGTGGTTATTGTTTCATACACAATAATGTTGTGACTAAAGTATCAGGCCCTCAGTCCTCCAGAGTAGGAGTGTACCTGGATCACAAGGCAGGTACTCTGTCCTTCTACAGTGTCTCTGACACAATGACCCTCCTCCACAGAGTCCAGACCACATTCACTCAGTCCCTCTATCCTGGGTTTTATCTCTATAGTTATAATGATACTGCTGAGCTGGTTAAACTGTAGTAGGGTCCACATAGATACTAGTCATGCTGGTGGTGATGGTCCCCAGATATAGCCCCGGATGTGATGATTCATTCTGCTCTGATCTTCAGAAGATGTTATGTATTCATATTTCATAAATTGCATTGTTCATTTCCATTAATCATGATGTATGGTGTTGATGTATATTGTTGGTCATTCAGAACCATTATTTTTTCTCAATTGGGTTTGATAACAAGTTCAAACAGCTGCCATTAATACAGGTAACGAGTGGAGGACAGAGGAGCCTCTTAAAGAACAAGTTACAGGTCTGTGAGAGCCAGAAATCTTGCCTTTTTGTAGGTGACCAAATACCTATTTTCCACCACAATTTGCAAATAAATGCATTAAAAATCCTACAATGTGATTTTCTGGATTTTTTTTCTCATTTTGTCTGTCACAGTTGTACCTATGATGACAATTACAGGCCTCTCTCATCTTTTCAAGTGGGAGAACTTGCACAATTGGTGGCTGACTAAATACTTTTTTGCCCCACTGTATATATATATACTCCAACATTGACTGGTACAGTGTATGTATATTTATCTATATTTATACTCCAGGACTCCAACATTGACTGGTACAGTGTATGTATATATTTATACTCCAGAACTCCAACATTGACTGGTACAGTGTATGTATATTTATCTATATTTATACTCCAGGACTCCAACATTGACTGGTATTGTGTATATATATATTTATACTCCAGAACTCCAACATTGCTCATCCTAATATTTTAATGTTTCTTAATTCCTTTACTTTTTACATGAGTGTGTATTGTTAGGTTTTACTGCACTGTTGGAGCCAGGAACACCAAGCATTTCACTACACCAGCAATAACATCTGCTAAATATGTGTATGTGACCAATACAATTGGATTTGATTGTATTTTTGAAAGTGTTACATAATTCTCAATCCGTGTTGTGTCTTGTCTAAGAACAGCCCTTAGCCGTGGTACTGTATATTAACCATATACCACACCTCCTCAGGCCTGATTGATTAATTACAACACATAAGTGTATTATAACGCATTATAAAGGTCATTAAAATAATTATATGTACTTCATATAAACTGTTACCCTTTATATATTCTAACAACTCACATGTTAAGATTAATTATGTCATTTGTTCCATGTTAAGGGCTCTAACCAAGGAACAAAACTATTTGTCTCCCTCTTGCTGTTGCATGCAGTTCCTCTCTCTTCCTCCATTCCTCTAACCCCTCCCTCCTTCTAACCCCACCCCTCTGGCAAAACCTTGAAGTCCGTCCCCCTCCTACAAACTCTCTTCTGAGGAAACAAAACTGATCTGAGTCTCTGTGTCATCTGTCTGTGTGAGAGTGAACAACCATCCAAATGGCTCATCAGGGAGTTCTGCTAGATCAGGACCAGTTATGTTGTTCTGTCTGTCTGGATCTACTGAAGGAGCCGGTGGTTATTCCCTGTGGACACAGTTACTGTAGGAGCTGTATTGAGGGCTGCTGGGATCAGGATGTTCTGAAAGTGGTCTATAGCTGTCCACAGTGCAGAGAGACCTTCACCCCAAGGCCTAATCTGAGGAAAAATAACATGTTGGCTGAGATGGTGGAGAAACTGAAGAAGACAGGACTCCAGGCTGCTCCCCCTCCTGCTCTGTGCTATGCTGGACCTGGAGATGTGGCGTGTGATTTCTGCACTGGGACCAGAAAGCAGAAAGCCCTCATGTCCTGTCTGGCATGTCTGGCCTCTTACTGTGAGACTCACCTGCAACCTCACTATGAATTTCCAGCTTTGAAGAAGCACAAGCTGGTCAAAGCCACCGCACAACTACAGGAGAAGATCTGCTCTCAACATGACAAACTGCTGGAGGTTTACTGTCGTACCGATAAGCAGTGTATCTGTTATCAGTGTTTGATGGATGAACATAAAGGCCATGATACAGTGTCAGCTGCAGCAGAGAGGACTGAGAAACAGGTAAGACCAGAAAAACTTGTTGGTGACTGTCTGGTAAACAAAGAATTAAAGACACAGTAGGAACTAAGACTGTTCGAATGTGAGAGAATTCAAATCAAATTGGTCCACAAATATGAACACAAACCTTGATTATATACAGTTGAAGTTGGAAGTTTACATACACCTTAGCCAAATACATTTAAACTCCGTTTTTCACAATTCCTGACATTTAATCCTGATAAATATTCCCTGTTTTAGGTCAGTTAGGATCACCACTTTATTTTAAGAATGTGAAATGTCAGAATGATAGAGTGATTTTTTTTTCCAGCTTTTATTTCTTTCATCACATTATCAGTGGGTCAAAAGATTACATACACTCAATTAGTATTTGGTAGTATTGCCTTTAAATTGTTTAACTTACGTCAAACGTTTCGGGCAGCCTTCCACAAGCTTCCCACAATAAGTTCTGTGAAATTTGGCTAATTCCTCCTGACAGAGCTGGTATAACTGAGTCAGGGTTATAGGCCTCCTTGCTCCCTCACGCGTTTTCAGTTCTGCCAACAAATCTTCTATAGGATTGAGGTCAGGGCTTTGTGATGGTGACTCCAATACATTGACTTTGTTGTCCTTAAGCCATTTTACCACAACTTTGGAAGTATGCTTGGGGTCATAGTCCATTTGGAAGACCCATTTGCGACCAAGCTTTAAATTCCTGACTAATGTCTTGAGATGTTGCTTCAATATATCCACATAATTTTCCGTCCTCATGATGCCATCTATTTTGTGAAGTGCACCAGTCCCTCCTGCAGCAAAGCACCCCCACAACATGCACAACATGCTGCCACCCCTGTGCTTCACGGCTGGGATGGTGTTCTTTGGCTTGCAAGCCTACCCCTTTTTCTTCCAAATATAACGATGGTCATTATGGCCAAACAGTTCTATTTTTGTTTCATCAGACCAGAGGACATTTATCCAAAAAGTACGATCTTTGTCCCCATGTGCAATTGCAATCAATAGTGGCTTTTTTATGGCGGTTTTGGAGCAGTGGCTTCTTCCTTGCTGAGCGGCCTTCCAGGTTTTGACGACATAGGACTTGTTTTACTGTGGATATAGATACTTTTGTACCTGTTTCCTCCAGCATCTTCACAAGGTCCTTTGCTGTTGTTCTGGGATTGTTTTGCACCTTTCGCACCAAAGTACGTTCATCTCTAGGAGACAGAACGGTATGACGGCTGAGTGATCCCATGGTGTTTATACTCGCGTACTATGGTATGTACAGATGAACTAGGCTAGAACACGCCCAATTTTTCAGTTTTTGATTTGTTAAAAAAGTTTGAAATATCCAATAAATGTCGTTCCACTTCATGATTGTGTCCCACTTGTTGTTGATTCTTCACAAAAAAATACAGTTTTATATCTTTATGTTTGAAGCCTGAAATGTGGTAAAAGTTCGCAAAGTTCAAGGGGGCCGAATACTTTCGCAAGGCACTGTATGTTAACCGAGATTCTCCAAATGTATCACCATTTTCTAAAGTCAAACACTATTGTCAATGTGAATGTCCTTTTATGAGTCCAAGGTTCAGTCTTAATGCCTTGAAAACATGTATGCCTACCATAAAAACTAGAATCATTCACATATCAACATAATAACAATAGCAAACAGATACTTCCTCAACATTTGAATCCCATTTTCTATGGGCCCTATGTCATATTACTATACTATTGATCTACTGGACTAATAAAGCTTGATTGCTCATTGAAGAGTGATTATCCACAGAGGCAGCTGGGGATGAGTCAGCAGAAGGTCCAGCAGAGATTCCAGGAGAGAGAGAAGGAGCTGAAGGAGCTCCAACAGGCTGTGGAGTCTCTCAAGGTGAGTATTGTTGACCAGAGGAGACACACCATTTCACTTCTCTCCTCCAATCAGAGAGAGAGAGTGGAGTCAGTCGGATCTCTGTGGGCTGTCTGGACCCCTTTCAGACAATAGACTGCTTAATGTAACCGACGGAATATGAACCCAGGTCTACCGCAGGAGAAACCAACATATTGACCGTTACACCAAGAGGACATTCCCTATTGGACTGACACTGATTTTGAAGTCAAAGGCAGCCCCTCCTTTGACTTCAAAATCAGTGTCCGCTCTCTCTCTCTCTCTCTCTCTCTCTCTCTCTCTCTCTCTCTCTCTCTCTCTCTCTCTGTCTCTCTCTGTCTGTGTTTTTTTTTTGGCATGGACAACATATGCTTACATTGCCAAAGCAAGTGAAATAAACAATCAGAAATGAACAGTAAACATTACACTCACAAAAGTTTCAAAGGAATGCAGACATTCAAGTGTAAACAGAATAAGCCGGTCAAAGCCACCGCACAACTACAGGAAAAGATCTGCTCTCATCATGACAAACTGCTGGAGGTTTACTGTCGTACCGATCAGCAGTGTATCTGTTATCTGTGTACAATGGATGAACATAAAGGCCATGATACAGTGTCAGCTGCAGCAGAGAGGACTGAGAAACAGGTAAGACTAGAACAACTTGTTGGTGACTGTCTGATAAACAAAGAATTAAAGATACAGTATAAACTAAGACTGTTTGAATATGAGATCATTCAAATTAAATCGATCCACAGCAGCACAAATATGAACACAAACCTTGAGTATATATTTTTTTATTTATCCTTTATTTAACTAGGCAATTCAGTTAAAAACAAATTATTTCATACAATTAAATGTTTTACCTTTCAATAACTAAGCAAGTTGGTTAAAAACACATTCTTATTTACAATGACGGCCTGCAATGAACAACAGTTGGTTAACTACCTTGTTCAGGGGAAGAACAACAGATTTATACCTTGTCAGCTTGGGGATTCAATCCAGCAACCTTTTGGTTACTGTCCCAACGCTCTAACCACTAGGCTACCTGCAACCCCGATGAAGACCTACTATTGGCCAAACCCTAACTCGGACAACGCTGGGCCAATTGTGCGCCACCCTAGGGAACGCCCAATCACGGCCGGTTGTGATACAGCCTGGAATCAAACCAGGGTCTGAAGTGATGCTTCTAGCACTGAGATACAGTGCCATAGACCACTGCGCCAGTAGGGAGATATGATAACCCAGATTCTCCAAATGTATCACCATTTTCTAAAGTCCAACACCATTATAATTTGTTATCAAACACCCAATCAGCTCCCCTGATTTGTGTATTGTTAAAACTATAATAATTCAAATCAAATGTCATGTTATTGGTCACACACATATTTAGCAGATGTTATTGGTGGTGTAGTGAAATGCTTGTGTTCCTAGCTCCAACAGTGCAGTAATTTCTAACAATTCACAGCAATACACACAAATCTAAAGTAAAAGAATGCATTTAAGAAATATTTAAATTTTAGATTGAGCAACGTCGGAGTGGCGTTGACTAAAATCTAGTAGAATCACATAACATTATAATATAATTTCACACAGTAAATCCTCTAAATTTTAATACATATCTTCTACGGGCCCTATGTGACATGACTATACTATTGATCTACTGGACAAATAAAGCTTGATAGCTCATTGAAGAGTGATTCTCCACAGAGGCAGCTGAGGATGAGTCAGCAGAAGGTCCAGCAGAGATTCCAGGAGAGAGAGAAGGAGCTGAAGGACCTCCAACAGGCTGTGGAGTCTTTCAAGGTGAGTATTGTTGACCAGAGGAGACACACCAGTTCACTTCTCTCCTCCAGTCAGAGAGAGAGGAGAGGGGCTCCTTTCCAATCCCACTGACCCCACTGTTGGGAACAGGCTGTCTGGACCCCTTTCAGAGGGGTGTATGTGACCAACGGGATATGAACCCAGGTCTACTGCAGGAGAAACCAACATCTTGACCGTTACACCAAAAGCACGTTCCCTATTGGACCGAGGGCTGAATTTGATGTGGCAGGCGTGGCGACCTCATCACATAACCTTGAGTAACCATGACTACTCATGTTCCCTATACATTAACATGGAGCTCTCTCTCTCTCTCTCTGTCAAATGGGTTATATTGGCATGGGAAACATATGTTTACATTGCCTAAGCAAGTGAAAGACCATAAACAAAAGTGAAATAAACTATTAGAAATGAACAGTAAACATTACACTCACAGAAGTTTCAAAGGAATAGAGACGTTTCAAATGTTATAATTCAAGTGCAAACAGAATGAGCCGTGCGCCAGACCGAGTTCTGGAGGTGAAATGGAAATGAATGAGGGAGAGTTAAGTGAGGTAGAATGTGTGGTGAAGAGCTCAGAACCAGAGCCTGGCATCAATGGACATGATAATGAAAAATCTGGTGCAGTAGGAGTTACATTGTTGGAGAAAGTGGATCCATACCTTTTGGCAGATCCATTTGTGGTTTCTGGGTGGGATGGAAAGGAGTTGGGTGCAGTTGAATCAGTGAAGGTAACCTAGGTAACCTGTAGTGGAATTCTGATATTTGTTTGTGTTTCTTCTGACCAGAGGGAGTGGGCGCTCCGTGTCACGCAACTTGGGTCAAGATCTGTTTCTTGCTTTGCTCTCAGGAACAGGACACTATTGAAATGAATGATTTCTGGGGTAGCGTTAAGTGTGGAGGTGGAGCAATTGAAGTTGAAGACTCCTGGTGTTTGATGCCCGCGGTTTGGTGCGACACAGACCCGGTGGTGAGCGTGGTGAAACAGAGGAGTCACTGTCAGTCCTTTTGAGTTTTGAGTCTTTACCCGACAAAGTCATGTTAGGATATATCAGTTATCCTGTTAGAGTCTTTGTGTTGAATCCACTGAGCTGTTTCAGGTGCAACGTTTATGGTCATGTTGCAGCAGTTTGTAGGAGGGAGATTCCAAGATGTGGGAAGTGTGTAGGAGGTTATGGGAAAGAGGATTGTGTAGTTTTGGTGGATAAAGTTGTATGTGTCAACTGTAGGGGTGCCCATGTTGCTGGGGATCAGAAGTGTCCAGTGAGAGAGAGGCAGGTAGAGGTGGATAGAGTCAGAGTAGTGCAGAAGGTGTCGTATGCTGAGGCAGTGAAGAAAGTAGAGGAGGATGGGTCAAGGGTGAGGGATCCTGAGAGGATCCCTGTGAGTAGTAGATCTGTGCAGCACAGAGGGATAGGCCAACGAGTGATATATGCTTCAGTAAGGTTAGCTTCTTAGCATTCATGGTTATCAACTGTACCAGAGAAATGGAATGTAAAACACAGAAAATAGATGTTGTGGTGGCAGCTGCAGAGAAGTATTTGGTCATACAAGATTTGACTTCAGAAGAGTTACAGGGTGTGTTGAGTGGTGGTGTCCCGTCCTCCCAGGTCGTTGTCATGGTGCAGGAGCAGATAGGGTCAAAGTAGTGGAATGGGGTAGTGGGTTTTTAATGAGTGTAGGGTTAGTTGGAAGGGTGATTAATTTAAGAAATATGTTTTCATATCCCCTTTTCCAATTTTGTATCACAAAGTATCATGGATTTATATTATAGTCCAGTTGGGGGCGGTAATGCAACATATTGGATGCCAACCGCCGTTAAACTCCAAAGAAGAAGAAACGTTATATTATGTCTGTGTACAGTGTTGTAACAATGTCTCTCTCTCTCATTCCATCACTTTCATGGTAGTTGGTTGTGTGGATCTCTGGGTATGAATGGGGTGCTAACAGACAATTGTTGATGGATATTTATAGAGCTCTGATCAGGACGACAATTGATTACGGGTGTATAGTTTATGGAACAGTGGCACAGACTTGTCTTCAGAAGCTGGACAGAATCCAGTATATAGTTTTAAGGATATGTATTGGTGCATTTAAATCAACATCTGTATGTGTCTTACTAGTGGAGGCAGGTGAGATGCCTTTGGATATACGACGTAATAAATTGTCATTAGCTTATTGGGTTGAAAGGCTGTGAGGTTGAGCATCCCACTGCTACTGTTCTAGATGACTGTTGGGAATATACTAGTCGACAAGGCAGTGGTTTGGTTGGACAGTTGGAAAGCTTTCTGATGAGAGTGGTTTTGAGGGAGTTGGAGGTTGGCCATTCTGTGGTGATAGGGGATGTTCCTCCATGGTTACTCCCAGATCCTGTTGTTGATCTAACCTTGGTAGAGAAAAGGAAAGATTGGTCAGAAGTCAGTGATAAAGGGAAACTGGTTGACAATTACATTGGTAGAAGTTATGCTTTTTTACCACGTTTCACAGATGGATCCAAGGACCCAGATAGTGGAGCACAGGAGCAAACGTTTACCTTCCTGAATTTGATGTGTAGATATGTAGAAACCAGACAGTGGGAGCACAGGAGCAGACGTTTACCTTCCTGAATTTGATGTGCAGATATGTAGAAGACTAACAGATGAACTGTCAGCATACTCAGTTGAACTGTTGGTGATAATAGTTGCACTCCAGTGGGTGGAGGACGTACAACCTGTTAGAATTATAGGATGCTCATATTCTCTGTCTGTATTGAATAGTTTATCATCTGGTTTATCTAATAGGAGTGACCTTCTATTGGAGGTATCAATGTTAATATGGAGAATTGAGAGAATGGGTGTAGTAGTGAGATTCTGCTGGGTCCCAGCACATTCAGGTGTGGAAGGATATGAAATTGTAGACCAGTTCGCTAAAAAAGCTTTGAAACAAGATATAATTGATATTAATGTTCCACTGGGTAGAGGTGAGGCCAAATGTGAGATCAGAGCCATTTTGATAGATGTGTGGCAGAAGAGATGGGGCTCTGAGCACAAGGGACAACATGTATATGCCCTCCAAAGAAAGGTCAGTGGACCAAGATTCAAAGGTTAGATTTGGAAGTTAGAGGTGATGTTTACTCAATTGTGTTTAGGACATTGTACATTGAACTGGTCATTCCATCTGGTTGGCAGCATGTGAATGGTTTGTGTCTGGAGGGTATTTGTCAATGAAACAGTGGAGCTTGTGTTGTTATATGAGAGAGGCCTGTAATTTCCATCATAGGTACACTTCAACTATGATGGAAAAAAATGTGAGAAAAAAAATCAGAAAATCACATTGTAGGATTTTTTATGAATTTATTTGCAAATTATGGTGGAAAATAAGTATTTGGTCACCTACAAACAAGCAGGATTTATGGCTCTCACAGACCTGTAACATATTCTTTAAGAGGCTCCTCTGTCCTCCACTCTTTACCTGTATTAATAGCACCTGTTTCAACTTGTTATCAGTATAAAAGACACCTGTCCACAACCTCAAACAGTCACACCCCAAACTCCATTATGGCCAAGACCAAAGAGCTGTCAAAGGACACCAGAAACAAAATTGTAGACCTGCACCAGGCTGGGAAGACTGAATCTGCAATAGGTAAGCAGCTTGGTTTGAATAAATCAACTGTGGGAGCAATTATTAGGAAATGGAAGACATACAAGACCACTGATAATCTCCCTCGATCTGGGGCTCCACTCAAGATCTCACCCCGTGGGGTCAAAATGATCACAAGAACGGTGAGCAAAAATCCCAGAACCACACAGGGGGACCTAGTGAATGACCTGCAGAGAGCTGGGACCAAAGTAACAAAGCCTACCATCAGTAACACACTACGCCGCCAGGGACTCAAATCCTGCAGTGCCAGAAGTGTCCGCCTGCATAAGCCAGTACATGTCCAGGCCCGTCTGAAGTTTGCTAGAGAGCATTTGGATGATCCAGAAGAAGATTGGGAGAATGTCATATGGTCAGATGAAACCAAAATATAACTTTTTGGTAAAAACTCAAGACATCGTGTTTGGAGGACAAAGAATGCTGAGTTGCATCCAAAGAACACCATACCTACTGTGAAGCATGGGGGTGAAAACATCATGCTTTGGGGCTGTTTTTCTGCAAAGGGACCAGGACGACTGATCCGTGTAAAGGAAAGAATGAATGGGGCCATGTATCGTGAGATTTTGAGTGAAAACCTCCTTCCATCAGCAAGGGCATTGAATATGAAAAGTGGCTGGGTCTTTCAGCATGACAATGATCCCAAACACACCGCCCGGGCAACAAAGGAGTGGCTTCGTAAGAAGCATTTCAAGGTCCTGGAGTGGCCTAGCCAGTCTCCAGATCTCAACCCCATAGAAAATCTTTGGAAGGAGTTGAAAGTCTGTGTTGCCTAGCAACAGCCCCAAAACATCACTGCTCTAGAGGAGATCTGCATGGATGACTGGGCCAAAATACCAGCAACAGTGTGTGAAAACCTTGTGAAGACTTACAGAAAACGTTTGACCTCTGTTATTGCCAACAAAGGGTATATAACAAAGTATTGAGATAAACTTTTGTTATTGACCAAGTACTCATTTTCCACCATAATTTGCAAGTTATTCATTAAAAATCCTACAATGTGATTTTCTGGATATTTTTTTTTCTCATTTTGTCTGTCATAGTTGAAGTGTACATATGATGAAAATTACAGGCCTCTCTCATCTTTTTAAGTGGGAGAACTTGCACAATTGGTGACTGACTAAATACTTTTTGCCCCACTGTATGATGAACAGAGAGTAGCAGAAGCTTAAATAGAGGGCTTGGCGGGTGTTTGGACACAATGCAGATAGCCCGGTTAGCCAATGTGCGGGAGCACTGGTTGGTCGGGAGGAGGGGACTGAGCAATAACCCCTTGGAAGCTCCAGCGTTGAGGATCAGTGTTTCAGATGTGTTGCTACCTACCCTCACCACCTGGGGGCGGCCTGTCAGGAAGTCCAGGATCCAGTTGCAGAGGGAGGTGTTTAGTCCCAGGATCCTTAGCTTAGTGGTGAGCTTTGAGGGTACTATGGTGCTGAATGCTGAGCTGTAGTCAATGAATAGCATTCTCACATAGGTGTTCCTTGAGTCCAGGTGGGAAAGGGCAGTGTGGAGTGCAATAGAGATTGCATCATCTGTGGATCTGTTTGGGTGGTATGCAAATTGGAGTAGGTCTAGGGTTTCTGGGATAATGGTGTTGATGTGAGCCATGTCCAGCCTTTCAAAGCACTTCATGGCTACGGACGTGAGTGCTACGGGTCTGTAGTCATTTAGGCAGGTTGCCTTTGTGTTCTTGGGCACAGGGACTATGGTGGTCTGCTTGAAGCATGTTGGTATTACAGACTCAATCAGGGACATGTTGAAAATGTCAGTGAAGACACCTGCCAGATGGTCAGCAAATGCCTGGAGCACACGTCCTGTGTGGAGATGTTTCAGGAGGTATGGGGGCTCAGGGGGGCTGTCTGTACGGCTGGAGAGGAGGGGTTGGATGTATTGTTGAATGTGGTGCTGGATGCTGTATTGTACTGTGGTGTTGGGTACTGTATAATGTGATTGTGTGGAGGTTGTGGTGGCACGCAATGTGTTTTTAGGAGGGGGGGGGGGGGGTGTTAGTGTAATGAGGATGGCTCATATAAGTAAGATAAGTCAGTCTCTGTCTCTCTCTCTCTCTCTCTCTTAACAGCACTCTGCACAGGCAGCAGTGGAGGACAGTGATTATATATTTACTGAGCTGATCTGCTCCATTGAGAGAAGGCGCTCTGAGGTGAAGAAGCTGATCAGAGCCCAAGAGAAGGCTCAAGTGAGTCAAGCTGAAGGACTCCTGGAGCAACTGAAGCAGGAGATCGCTGAGCTGAGGAAGAGAAGCACTGAGCTGGAGCAGCTCTCTCACACAGAGGATCACATCCATTTCCTGCAGGTATCTAAACTGCCATGTTACATTTGATATGAAATTAGACGTTTCAATCATTTGGTTCTGTTCTCTGTCTGTCTCTCTCTCTGTCCCTCTCTCTCTCTCTCTCTCTCTCTCTCTCTCTCTCTCTCTCTCTCTCTCTGTCCCCAGAGTTTTCAGTCTATCTCCAGTATCAGTGTATCTTCAGACTTACCCAGCATCGTTGTCCATCCTCTTCAGTACTTTGGAGATGTGAGTAAGACTGTGTCTGAACTGAGAGAGAAACTAGATGACTTCCTTAAAGGAGAATGGACCAAGATCTCCACTACAGGTATGTTGAAAACAATAAGGACATCAACTTTAGACCATTGAAAATTCCCTACTAGTCATATACATGTGGAATATGGTATGATGATAACAATCACTCTCTCTGTCAATGTGTTTGTGTGTCTGTAGAGAATATAGTGGATGTTGTACTGCCTCCAGAGCCCAAGACCAGAGAACAGTTGTTACAATGTGAGTCTCTTTATTGTGAAGTAACTAACAGTCTCTTTTTTACTGAGACTCCCAACAATCCCTCTAGAAATATATAGCAATAGCAGATCGAATCAAAGACTGGGTATCTATCTGACTCCTCATATTTCTCTGATTTGATCGCTGTTATGCTCTAATCAAAGACAGGGTAGATACAGTATCTGACTTAACTTATTGTTCTAACTCGCCTCATTGGTCTCTGCTCTGCTCTTCTCCCAGATTCCTGTCAGCTCACACTGGACCCAAACACAGCACACACAACCCTCTCTCTGTCTAAAGGGAACAGAAAGGTGACCTGTACAGGCCAAGTCCAACCATATCCTGATCATCCAGACAGATTCACCAACCATTGTCAGGTTCTGAGTAGAGAGGGTCTGTCTGGACGCTGTTATTGGGAGGTGGAGTGGAGTGGTTATGTTTATACAGCAGTCTCATATAAAGACATCAGCAGAACACGGATAGGTAATATATTTGGATACAATAACAAGTCCTGGAGTTTACAGTGCTCTAGTGTTGGTGATTGTTTCATACACAATAATGTTGTGACTAAAGTAACAGGCCCTCAGTCCTCCAGAGTAGGAGTGTACCTGGATCACAAGGCAGGTACTCTGTCCTTCTTCAGTGTCTCTGACACAATGACCCTACTCCACAGAGTCCAGACCACATTCACTCAGCCCCTCTATCCTGGAATTTGGCTCTATACTTATAATGATACTGCTGAGCTGGTTAAACTGTAGTAGGGTCCACGTAGGTACTAGTCATGCTGGTGTAGTCTATAGCTGAGCTGGTTAAACTGTAGTTGGGTCCACATAGATACTAGTCATGCTGGTGGTGATGACCCCCAGATATAATGGTCTGTTTTTCTGTACAATAATTTGTCTGACTGTATAGTTGAATTAAAATGTAATTTACTTATTTTTTTAATCAAATACAATGTTTTAATTTTGTACATTTCCATGAATCATGATGCATGGTGTTGATGTATATTGTTTGTCATTCAGAACCATTGATATGTTTTCTCAATTGGTTCTCTGTCTCTTTGTAATTCTCCTCAGTAGCATTGAACAGGTACTATCACTTACTAACTAACTAAACTATATGGAATGGACACAGATTAATCCTAGTCCTGGACTAAAAAGTATGTTCAATGTAGATGTCCTGGAAACTGGCCCTAAATTTGTCATCTTTCATCCTCCCATACTGCTTAGTCAAGCAATATTAAACCTGTCCAGCAGGTGGTGGTATTGACCAAACAATAAAACCAGCAGCTATCTTGACTTGCCTCTCAGTGTATCAGTAATGTTCAGAATAGTACTTTAATATCATTGGAGATTGATGGTGTTTTTAATCCACTATCCAGAGTCAGGAACAGATGAAGTTAGGTCTGCTACTGTTCAGTGATTAAATATGATTTATGGTGATGGGAAATAAAAAATACAACACTAAACTTCATCTAGTAATAGTTTTCCTTTGTTATTTATTCCAAGGTGTCTTTAACTTGTAAATGGATTGTGTGGAGGTGAGCTAGTGGTGTGGCTGATAGAATAGAATGAAAAGGGAGGATGGGAGGGGAAATGGGCAGATATATCAGACAGATGAGGGAGAGAAAGATTTTCATTCAGGAGTTAGTGTCTCTGTTCCAAATAGCCCAAATAGCTCTGTTCCAAATAGCTCAAATAGCTCCCATTTCCTGCGTAGTGCACTAGGCTTCTTTAGACCAGATATAAAGTAGTATTCTAGATGTTAGATTGTTTCTCCCTGTCATAACAACATGACAATATGGTCATGACTTTAGTGGTTTCCTCTTTGTTTTTATTGTTAGTTTGTTATGTGTGTTGTCAGGTTGTTCCTCTGTGTTCCTAATTGAAAATCCATTAACAATGAATCACAAAGTAATCATATTCCAGTTGTGTTTAGACAACTTCATGTCTGACATCCCCCAGTTCAGTTCAGACCCATTGAACTGGGTCACATTCTAAGTGGTCACTTGTATTGATAGTCCATACTGGACCTAACTTTGGTTAACCAGACTGGAGGGGTTCTAATCACATATTCCCTCATCTCCAGAACTTCACCTGATGTCTCGCTCTCTCTCAATTCAATTTCAATGTAATAGCTGTATTGGCATGGGAAACTCATGTTTTCATTGCCGAAGCAATTGAAATAGATAATAAACAAGAGTGAAATAAACAATTAGAAATAAAAATTACATTCACAAAAGTTCCAAAAGAATAAAGACATTTCAAATGTCATATTTATATATACAGTGTTGTAACATTGTGCAATAGTTAAAGTCCAAAAGGGAAAATAAATAAACATGGGTTGTATTTAAAATGGTTTGTTCTTCACTGGGTGCCTTTTTCTCGTGGCAACAGGTCACAAATATTGCTGCTGTGATGGCACACTGTGGTATTTTACCCAGTAAATATGGGAGTTTATCAAATGTGGATACGTTTTCTAATTTTTTGTGGATGTGTGTAATCTGAGGGAAATACAGTTGAAGTCGGAAGTTTCCATACACTTAGGTCAGTAAAACTCGTTTTTCAACCACTCCACAAATTTCTTGTTAACAAACTATAGTTTTGGCAAGACGGTTAGGACATCTACTTTGTGCATAACAAGTAATTTTTCCAACAATTGTTTGCAGACAGAATAGTTCACTTATAATTCACTGTATCACAATTCCAGTGGGTCAGAAGTTGACCTACACTAAGTTGACTGTGCCTTTAAACAACTTGGAAAACTCCAGAAAATGATGTCATGGCTTTAGAAGCTTCTGATAGGCTAATTGAAATAATTTGAGTCAATTGGAGGTGTATCTATGGATGTATTTCAAGGCCTACCTTCAAACTTAGTGCCTCTTTGCTTGACATCATGGGAAAATCAAAAGAAATCAGCCAAGACCTCATAACAAAATTGTAGAAGAAGACCTCCACAAATTTGGTTCATCCTTGGGAGCAATTTCCAAACGCCTTTTCCAAACGCCATGTTCATCTGTACAAACAATAGTACGGAAGTATAAACACCATGGGACCACACAGCCGTCATACTGCTCAGGAAGAAGACGCGTTCTGTCTCCTAGAGATGAACGCACTTTGGTGCGAAAAGTGCAAATCAATCCCAGATCAACAGCAAAGGACCTTGTGAAGTTGCTGTAGGAAACAGGTACAAAATTCTCTATATCCACAGTAAAACGAGTCCTATATCGACATAACCCGAAAGGCCGCTCAGCAAGGAAGAAGCCACTGCTCCAAAACCGCCATAAAAAAGCCAGACTACAGTTTGCAACTGCACATGGGGACAAAGATTGTACTTTTTGGAGAAATGTCCTCTGGTCTGATGAAACAAAAAATATAACTGTTTGGCCATAATGACCATCGTTATGTTTGGAGAAAAAAGGGGAGGCTTGCAAGCCGAAGAACATCATCCCAACCGTAATGCACGAGGGTGGCAGCTTTATGTTGTGGGGGTGCTTTGCTGCAGGAGGGACTGGTGCACTTCACAAAATAGATGGCATCATGAAGTAGGAAAATTATGTGGATAGATTGAGGCAACATCTCAAGACATCAGTGAGAAAGTTAAAGCTTGGACACAAATGGGTTTTCCAAATGGACAATGTGGCAGATTAATCAGAATTAGTTGGGTAACATAGATAATTAAGATGTATTATCTGCATAATATGCTTATGTGATATACTTGTTATTAGAATTTATCTCTTTGGACTTTGGTGTTGGCAATTGCACTTCTTCCCTCAGCTGGGGCTCAGTCACTTGGGGCCCAGAGAGGGGAGAGGTCAGACTTGTGTTTTACATGTCTCTGGTGCTATGCAGAATGTCAGAAAGGGAAGAGGACAGGATGGAACATTGTCTTCATATGTGAATGTGTCTTTACCTATTCATAATCCATGTGAAGGGATGGCGTGATTAATGGGGAACCAATTACTTGTCTCCACAATGTCTGTGCGCCAGTCACTCCCTCCTTTGGCATTGGAGGGAGGTGTATTGCAGTGTATGGAACCATTGTATGTCCTCTCTGATGTTGCACTTATCCTGGGATAGTATATGACCTAGAGACTCACTCCCCCCAGTGAGCTTGTCCAGGAGTGAGGTCAAGAAGGGGTTTTACTTGAGATGTGAGTATCTAGAGTTGACAATTGAGTTATGCCATTGGATGAGCCAATGTTCCAGTTCTATACCATACCAGGAAGAGACGGTTCCAGTTTGGAGTAGGAGGACCAGACACTGGTCTTTAAAATGAAAACTGTTGACACAGCAGTAACTGTCTGCTATGTATCATATATATATTTCATACAAATCTTAACATTGAGACCATTCTATGTATCTGTTGCTCGTCATGCAGGTTGAGAGGGGTGTATCTTGGCTATAAAAGATCTTTGTACTTTTGTGTTGTCATTCTCAACGGTTCATTAGAAATAGGGAATCGTTGAAAGTCAATGCTATTGCAAAGCTCTTCTTATTAAAGTAGTTTAAGTTGAAGTCTGACTGGTGTGTGAAGTTTGTTTCTCCTCATTTGGAAATACAGAAATTAACCACCAAAACAATGACCCCAAGCATACTTCCAAAGTTGTGGCAAAATGGCTTAAGGACAACAAAGTCAAGGTATTGGAGTGGTCATCACAAAGCCCTGACCTCAATCCTATAGAAAAATTGTGGGCAGAACTGAAAAAGCGTGTGCGAGCAAGGAGGCCTACAAACCTGACTCAGGTACACCAGCTCTGTCAGGAGGAATGGGACAAAATTCACCCATTTTATTGTGGGAAGCCTGTGGAAGGCTACCCAAAACATTTGACCCTAGTTAAACAATTTAAAGGCAATTCTACCAAATACTAATTGAGTGTATGTAAACTTCTGACCCACTGGAAATGTTATGAAATAAATAATTATCTTTCATTCTCTTCATCACTCCTCCTCAGACGAAGAGGAGGAAATCCGTTACAATACTGAACCTTTAAATGTGACTCACGACCTGGATTTGGTCTTATGTAGCAAAATTTGAAATTGTTTTTATTTTTAATTTTTACATTGGATGAAAGTAGAGACTCAGAGCTACAAATGGTAGATACACTTGTAAACTCACTTTTGAGAAAAGGCCCTTTCAATGTTTTGTTACCCTCTATAGATTTCTCCTTTGTTTACAGTCTACTGGATTGTTGCCCCATCAAATACTTACAGGAAGGCCGATGAAGATGGACAACGTGCCTGTGAAGCAGGCCCAGCTTACATTGACGGTTGTGGATGACCAGATGGTAAAGTACATGATATAACTTCTTAACAAAACTCTGAAGTCTATCTATACACAGGTGAGAGCCGCCCGAGCCAAAGAGACCTGGTGACCGGATCATGGTGTAGGATTTGAGACAAAAGCACTGGCACCAACCTCGGTGGAGGGGACCATACCAGGTGCTGCTGACCAACCCACTGCAGTCAGGATGGCTGAGAGAGAGAGAGATACCTGGATCCACGTGTCCCACTGTAGAAGAGTACCAACCCCAGAAGAGGAAGATGGCTCCGCTACTGCGTAACACTGTTTTAGTTTATGTCTGTCTGTGTGTCTTTGCGGCAGTGACTCTCAGCTTCCCTATTGGTAAGGTGCCAGAAGGACACACTCTACAGACCAATGTTGATAAATTGAGAAAGACTGAGCCAGAGACCCTAGTGACAGAAGAAGGTCCCGAGCCAAAGGGACCAACGCAAGTTGTGGGAGCTAATCTAATGCCACGAATTGCATTTGCTGTTTCTGGGCAAAACTCAAGCCAATAATTACATGAGCTAATGTAAATAACTGCATTAGCTAATGCCAATAACTACATTTACTACATCTGGACTTACCAATTTTAGGTGAACATAGGGGCAGGATGGTAGCACAATGACCAATACGTGAAACATATGTATACAATAAATGTATATTTTTTTGTATTACATAAAGGGTCCTGCCACCACTATAATCTAACTCGAAGCAGATGTGGGATTTAACAAGCAAGAACTGGGACTAAAATATCATGGTGGGGAAAGGAAGAGGGGAGTTGTTCATTTGCGTACAGGGAGCCTATATGTGTTATGTAAAGATACAATACTATAAAGGCAGAGCTCTGTGATAAGAAAGTCGGTTGTTCCATGGAATAGCACGGCTTTGTTGCTTTGTTTCTCCCCCATCAAGGGAGAAACAGCCTGTACTCTACAGCCTGTACTCTACTCTGGACCAAGACGGTTTGTTCGGGGCTTGGGGATCACAGATAGCCCATATTCCAGTCTGTGCTAGCAAAACAGTCCTGTAGCTTAGCATGTGCTATGTAGACAGCTACGACAAATACAGATGAAATCTCTTTAGGTAGATAGTGTGGTCTACAGCTTCAGGTAACGGTGTATCAAATGGAAGGGCAAGTCTCACCACTGAGAGGAAAACATCACTGGTCCACCTCTGCATCAGGTCAGCTATGTTGATCAGTACTGTCCCAGGAATGCTGGGAGCAACCAGCATTAACCCCATTACTGCTATAACACACATACACCATGTTAATAGAATGAAATGGATCCAGGTTCCATTTATTCTACAATAGATTTCACCCCAGGTCACTTGGTAAGTGTGTTAATATCTCCAAAGTGGTCTGAAATCAAAATGACTGCAGGCTTAAATCCCAAACGAATGGGGGGAAATGGCTCCATCTAAAAATATGGTATTTAGACAAACAAAATTCTATTGACTTACATACAGAGCATTCAGAAAGTATTCAGACCCCTTCCCTTTTCCACATTTTGTTACATTACAGCCTTATTCTATTATGGATGTAATAAATAAATAAATCTACACACAATACCCCGTAATGACAAAGCAAAAAAAATGTTTTTGAAAAAAATACTGAAATATCCCATTGTGGACGGACAGACAGACAGACAGACAGACAGACAGACAGACAGACAGACAGACAGACAGACAGACAGACAGACAGACAGACAGACAGACAGACAGACAGACAGATAGATAGATAGATAGATAGATAGATAGATAGATAGATAGATAGATAGATAGATAGATAGATAGATAGATAGATAGATAGATAGATAGATAGATAGATAGATAGATAGATAGATAGATAGATTAGATTACTATGACTGGATGAAGGGATGCAGTGTTGAATGATTCCTTTAGGTCTCCTGGTCTCTTGGGATTTAAACTGTGAATACAGAGAGATAGTCCTAACCATTCAATCAATGTACCCAACAAGCACTCATCATTAAGACTATACTGAGTGGAGACTATGGATATAATATATTATCTTACAATATAATAGCATATAATATAATGACTAGAATAGAATAAGGGTTTTGACAAGAAAGCACAGCCAGATGTTTTGACTTGACAGTGTGTCTCTATACCTCTCTGTCTCCAAAGACACCCAGCCATGGTTAGGATTATTAGAGAAGCTTTTCCTGCTGAAAGACAGCTTCATTTAATCTGGTTTCAGAAATAATGTATTGGATATGTTCATAACCCCGTCCACCTATAAGCTGTGGGGGATCTGTATGACTTAGAAGAGATACAAAGAACTCTGATTGTAAAACGTCTTCGCTTTTTAGTCCTAAATATGTCTAGAGTTACTGCTGAATGTAATACCTCTAACCCTGATCCTAGACCTGTCAGTAATAACCACACTGTAATGTAAAGTGTTCCATTCTAGGGTTACTGCTGAATGTAATACCTCTAACCCTGATCCTAGACCTGTCAGTAATAACCACACTGTAATGTAAAGTGTTCAATTCTAGGGTTACTGCTGAATGTAATACCTCTAACCCTGACCCTAGACCTGTCAGTAATAACCACACTGTAATGTAAAGTGTTCCATTCTAGGGTTACTGCTGAATGTAATACCTCTAACCCTGATCCTAGACCTGTCAGTAATAACCACACTGTAATGTAAAGTGTTCCATTCTAGGGTTACTGCTGAATGTAGTACCTCTAACCCTGATCCTAGACCTGTCAGTAATAACCACACTGTAATGTAAAGTGTTCCATTCTAGGGTTACTGCTGAATGTAGTACCTCTAACCCTGATCCTAGACCTGTCAGTAATAACCACACTGTAATGTAAAGTGTTCCATTCTAGGGTTACTGCTGAATGTAGTACCTCTAACCCTGACCTTAGACCTGTCAGTAATAACCACAATGTAATGTAAAGTGTTCCATTCTAGGGTTACTGCTGAATGTAGTACCTCTAACCCTGACCCTAGACCTGTCAGTAATAACCACAATGTAATGTAAAGTGTTCCATTCTAGGGTTACTGCTGAATGTAATACCTCTAACCCTGACCCTAGACCTGTCAGTAATAACCACACTGTAATGTAAAGTGTTCCATTCTAGGGTTACAGCTGAATGTAATACCTCTAACCCTGACCCTAGACCTGTCAGTAATAACCACACTGTAATGTAAAGTGTTCCATTCTAGGGTTACTGCTGAATGTAATACCTCTAACCCTGACCCTAGACCTGTCAGTAATAACCACACTGTAATGTAAAGTGTTCCATTCTAGGGTTACTGCTGAATATAGTACCTCTAACCCTGATCCTAGACCTGTCAGTAATAACCACAATGTAATGTAAAGTGTTCCATTCTAGCGTTACTGCTGAATGTAGTACCTCTAACCCTGACCCTAGACCTGTCAGTAATAACCACACTGTAATGTAAAGTCTTCCATTCTAGGGTTACTGCTGAATGTAGTACCTCTAACCCTGACCCTAGACCTGTCAGTAATAACCACACTGTAATGTAAAGTGTTCCATTCTAGGGTTACTGCTGAATGTAATACCTCTAACCCTGACCCTAGACCTGTCAGTAATAACCACACTGTAATGTAAAGTGTTCCATTCTAGGGTTACTGCTGAATGTAGTACCTCTAACCCTGACCCTAGACCTGTCAGTAATAACCACACTGTAATGTAAAGTGTTCCATTCTAGGGTTACTGCTGAATGTAATACCTCTAACCCTGAACCTAGACCTGTCAGTAATAACCACACTGTAATGTAAAGTGTTCCATTCTAGGGTTACTGCTGAATGTAGTACCTCTAACCCTGACCCTAGACCTGTCAGTAATAACCACACTGTAATGTAAAGTGTTCCATTCTAGTGTTACTGCAGAATGTAGTACCTCTAACCCTGACCCTAGACCTGTCAGTAATAACCACAATGTAATGTAAAGTGTTCCATTCTAGGGTTACTGCTGAATGTAGTACCTCTAACCCTGACCCTAGACCTGTCAGTAATAACCACAATGTAATGTAAAGTGTTCCATTCTAGGGTTACTGCGGAATGTAGTACCTCTAACCCTGACCCTAGACCTGTCAGTAATAACCACACTGTAATGTAAAGTGTTCCATTCTAGGGTTACTGCTGAATGTAGTACCTCTAACCCTGACCCTAGACCTGTCAGTAATAACCACAATGTAATGTAAAGTGTTCCATTCTAGGGTTACTGCTAAATGTAATACCTCTAACCCTGACCCTAGACCTGTCAGTAATAACCACACTGTAATGTAAAGTGTTCCATTCTAGGGTTACTGCTGAATGTAATACCTCTAACCCTGACCCTAGACCTGTCAGTAATAACCACACTGTAATGTAAAGTGTTCCATTCTAGGGTTACTGCTGAATGTAATACCTCTAACCCTGACCCTAGACCTGTAAGTAATAACCACACTGTAATGTAAAGTGTTCCATTCTAGGGTTACTGCTGAATGTAGTACCTCTAACCCTGATCCTAGACCTGTCAGTAATAACCACAATGTAATGTAAAGTGTTCCATTCTAGCGTTACTGCTGAATGTAGTACCTCTAACCCTGACCCTAGACCTGTCAGTAATAACCACACTGTAATGTAAAGTGTTCCATTCTAGGGTTACTGCTGAATGTAATACCTCTAACCCTGACCCTAGACCTGTCAGTAATAACCACACTGTAATGTAAAGTGTTCCATTCTAGGGTTACTGCTGAATGTAGTACCTCTAACCCTGACCCTAGACCTGTCAGTAATAACCACACAGTAATGTAAAGTGTTCCATTCTAGGGTTACTGCTGAATGTAATACCTCTAACCCTGAACCTAGACCTGTCAGTAATAACCACACTGTAATGTAAAGTGTTCCATTCTAGGGTTACTGCTGAATGTAGTACCTCTAACCCTGACCCTAGACCTGTCAGTAATAACCACACTGTAATGTAAAGTGTTCCATTCTAGTGTTACTGCAGAATGTAGTACCTCTAACCCTGACCCTAGACCTGTCAGTAATAACCACAATGTAATGTAAAGTGTTCCATTCTAGGGTTACTGCTGAATGTAGTACCTCTAACCCTGACCCTAGACCTGTCAGTAATAACCACAATGTAATGTAAAGTGTTCCATTCTAGGGTTACTGCTGAATGTAGTACCTCTAACCCTGACCCTAGACCTGTCAGTAATAACCACACTGTAATGTAAAGTGTTCCATTCTAGGGTTACTGCTGAATGTAGTACCTCTAACCCTGACCCTAGACCTGTCAGTAATAACCACACTGCAATGTAAAGTGTTCCATTCTAGGGTTACTGCTGAATGTAGTACCTCTAACCCTGACCCTAGACCTGTCAGTAATAACCACACTGTAATGTAAAGTGTTCCATTCTAGGGTTACTGCTGAATGTAGTACCTCTAACCCTGACCCTAGACCTGTCAGTAATAACCACACTGTAATGTAAAGTGTTCCATTCTAGGGTTACTGCTGAATGTAATACCTCTAACCCTGACCCTAGACCTGTCAGTAATAACCACACTGTAATGTAAAGTGTTCCATTCTAGGGTTACTGCTGAATGTAGTACCTCTAACCCTGACCCTAGACCTGTCAGTAATAACCACACTGTAATGTAAAGTGTTCCATTCTAGTGTTACTGCAGAATATAGTACCTCTAACCCTGACCCTAGACCTGTCAGTAATAACCACAATGTAATGTAAAGTGTTCCATTCTAGGGTTACTGCTGAATGTAGTACCTCTAACCCTGACCCTAGACCTGTCAGTAATAACCACAATGTAATGTAAAGTGTTCCATTCTAGGGTTACTGCTGAATGTAGTACCTCTAACCCTGACCCTAGACCTGTCAGTAATAACCACACTGTAATGTAAAGTGTTCCATTCTAGGGTTACTGCTGAATGTAGTACCTCTAACCCTGACCCTAGACCTGTCAGTAATAACCACACTGTAATGTAAAGTGTTCCATTCTAGGGTTACTGCTGAATGTAGTACCTCTAACCCTGACCCTAGACCTGTCAGTAATAACCACACTGTAATGTAAAGTATTACCTCATTCTCAATGATCAGTCAATACATACAGTATTCATTTCAACTACAGTACATTGTATCAATATCAAGTCCCCCTTCCCTCATTACAACCACTTATTAATTATTTTAGACACTTAGAATCAGTGTTATAACATATAAGGCATTATAAAGGTCATTATAATTTGTACTTCATATAAACCTTTATATATTCTATATATTCTATATATATTATATATTCTAACAACTCACATTAGTTAGATTTATTCTATATTAAGGACCCTAACCTAGGAACAAAAATCTTTGTCTCCTCGAAGTTGCGTGCAGTTCCCTCCCTCCAACCCCACACCTCTGTCAGAACCAGGAAGTCCCTCCTTCTCCCACAAACTCTCTTCTGAGGAAACAAAACTGAGTCTCTGTGTCGTCTGTATGTGTGAGAGTGAACAACCGTCCAAATGGCTCAGCAGGGAGTTCTGCTGGACCATGACCAGTTCGGTTGTTCTGTCTGTCTGGATCTACTGAAGGAGCCGGTCACTACTGCCTGTGGACACAGTTACTGTAGGAGCTGTATTGAGGACTGCTGGGATCAGGATGTTCTGAAAGGGGTCTATAGCTGTCCTCAGTGCAGAGAGACCTTCACTCCAAGGCCTAATCTGAGGAAAAATAACATGTTGGCTGAGATGGTGGAGAAACTGAAGAAGACAGGACTCCAGGCTGCTCCCCCTCCTGCTCTGTGCTATGCTGTACCTGGAGATGTGGCGTGTGATTTCTGCATTGGGACCAGAAAGCAAAAAGCCCTCATGTCCTGTCTGGCATGTCTGGCCTCTTACTGTGAGACTCACCTCCAACCTCACTATGAATCTCCTGCTTTCAAGAAGCACAAGCTGGTCAAAGCCACCGCACAACTACAGGAGAAGATCTGCTCTCATCATGACAAACTGCTGGAGGTTTACTGTCGTACCGATCAGCAGTGTATCTGTTATCTGTGTACAATGGATGAACATAAAGGCCATGATACTGTGTCAGCTGCAGCAGAGAGGACTGAGAAACAGGTAAGACCATGTTGGTGGCTGTCTGTTAAACAAAGAATTAAAGATACAGTAGGAACTAAGTCTGATTGAATATGAGATCATTCAAATGAAATCGAGTCACAAATATGAACACAAACCTTGATTATAAAGATATGTTAACCAAGATTCTCCAAATGTATCACCATTTTCTAAAGTCAAACACCGTTGTCATTCATTATCAATCACCGTTATCATTTGTTATCAAACACCATTATCATTTGTTATAAAACACCCAATCAGCTCCCCTGGTTTGTGTTCTGTTAAAACTATAATCATTCCCATAACAACTTAATGATATATTTTCACAGACACTTCCTCAACATTTGAATCTCTATTGTTAGCAACTGAGGTTATTCTTCAATAACACAGACCCCAAATCAAATCAGGGGGAGAAAATAGACGTATTTGAGGAGGACAAATCCTAGGTGCTATGCTGAAAAGTAGACATTCAGTCTTCCCTGTCCTTCAGTTTTTCACCACAGAACAAAGGACAGGATGCCACTTATAACCCTCCACCCTAGCCTGGGGTTGGCCAATCAGAAGTCCTTGCTGCAGGACAAGTATCCCACTCCAGAGTCAATGTACAGACCAATGAAAATGTAGCACACGTAGCACACGTAGCTCTGAGTTCATGACTGACATTCCACAGATCCTAACAGATGTTGAACTGAAACCCAACTCCTATTTACAATTCCCTATTAACTATTAGGGGTGGTAGGGTACCCTAGTGGTTAGAGTGTTGGACTAGCAACTGAAAGGCTGCAAGTTCAAATCCCCCGAGCTGACACGGTACAAATCTGTTGTTCTGCCCCTGAACAAGGCAGTCAACCCACTGTTCCTAGGCTGTCATTGAAAATAAGAATTTGTTCTTATTAACAGACTTGCCTAGTAAAATAAAATTAGTACTCTAGTTTTTCATCCTCTGCGGTGTGTATTTCTCTTCAAAATATTCTTGTACCATCTTCAATGGGCCCCATGTCACATGACTATACTATTGATCTACTGGACAAATACAGCTTGATAGCTCATTGAAGAGTGATTCTCCACAGAGGCAGCTGAGGATGAGTCAGCAGAAGGTCCAGCAGAGATTCCAGGAGAGAGAGAAGGAGCTGAAAGAGCTCCAACAGGCTGTGGAGTCTTTCAAGGTGAGTATTGTTGACCAGAGGAGACACACCATTTCACTTCTCTCAGTCTGAGAGAGGAGAGGGGCCCCTCTCCAATCCAACTGTTGGGAACAGGCTGTCTGGACCCCTTTCAGAAAACAGAGCGCTTAATGATGTAACCAACGGGATATGAACCCAGGTCTACTGCGGGAGAGACCAACATCTTGACCGTTACACCAAGAGGACAGTCCCCATTGGGCCGACACTGATTTTGAAGTCGCAAGCGAGCCTACCTCATCACATAACCATGACTGACTCATGCCCCCTATACATTAACATGGAGAGCTCTCTCTCTCTCTCTCTCTCTCAATTAAATTAAATTCAAATGGCATTATTGGCATGGGAAATATATGTTTACATTGCCAAAGCAGGTGGAATAAATACTAAACAAACGTGAAATAAACCATCAGAAATTAACAGGAAACTTTCCACTCACAAAAGTAAAAAAATAATAGAGACATTTCAAATGTTATAATTCAAGTGCAAACAGAGTGAGCCGTGCGCCAAATCAAATCAAATGTTATTTGTCACATACACATGGTTAGCAGATGTTAATGCGAGTGTAGCGAAGTGCTTGTGCTTCTAGTTCCGACAATGCAGTAATAACCAACGAGTAATCTAACCTAACAATTCCAAAACTACTACCTTATACACACAAGTGTAAAGGGATAAAGAATATGTACATAAAGATATATGAATGAGTGATGGTACAGAGCGGCATAGGCAAGATGCAGTAGATGGTATCGAGTACAGTATATACATATGAGATGTATGTAAACAAAGTGGCATAGTTTAAAGTGGCTAGTGATACATGTATTACATAAAGATGCAGTAGATGATATAGAGTACAGTATATACGTATACATATGAGATCAATAATGTAGGGTATGTAAACATTATATTAAGTAGCATTGTTTAAAGTGGCTAGTGATATATTTTACATAAATTCCCATCAATTCCCATTATTAAAGTGGCTGGAGTTGAGTCAGTGTGTTGGCAGCAGCCACTCAATGTTAGTGGTGGCTGTTTAACAGTCTGATGGCCTTGATAAAAAAAAAGCTGTTTTTCAGTCTCTCGGTCCCAGCTTTGATGCACCTGTACTGACCTCGCCTTCTGGATGATAGCGGGGTGAACAGGCAGTGGCTCAGGTGGTTGTTGTCCTTGATGATCTTTATGGCCTTCCTGTGACATCGGGTGGTGTAGGTGTCCTGGAGGGCAGGTAGTTTGCCCCCGGTGATGCGTTGTGCAGACCTCACTACCCTCTGGAGAGCCTTGCGGTTGTGGGCGGAGCAGTTGCTGTACCAGGCGGTGATACAGCCCGACAGGATGCTCTCGATTGTGCATCTGTAGAAGTTTGTGAGTGCTTTTGGGTGACAAGTCGAATTTCTTCAGCCTCCTGAGGTTGAAGAGGCGCTGCTGCGCCTTCTTCACGATGCTGTCTGTGTGGGTGAACCAATTCAGTTTGTCTGTGATGTGTACGCCGAGGAACTTAAAACTTACTACCCTCTCCACTACTGTTCTGTCAATGTGGATAGGGGGGTGTTCCCTCTGCTGTTTCCTGAAGTCCACAATCATCTCCTTAGTTTTGTTGACGTTGAGTGTGAGGTTATTTTCCTGACACCACACTCCGAGGGCCCTCACCTCCTCCCTGTAGGCCGTCTCATCGTTGTTGGTAATCAAGCCTACCACTGTTGTGTCGTCCGCAAACTTGATGATTGAGTTGAAGGTGTGCATGGCCACGCAGTCGTGGGTGAACAGGGAGTACAGGAGAGGGCTCAGAACGCACCCTTGTGGGGCCCCAGTGTTGAGGATCAGCGGGGTGGAGATGTTGTTACCTACCCTCACCACCTGGGGGCGGCCCGTCAGGAAGTCCAGTACCCAGTTGCACAGGGCGGGGTCGAGACCCAGGGTCTCGAGCTTGATGACGAGTTTGGAGGGTACTATGGTGTTAAATGCTGAGCTGTAGTCGATGAACAGCATTCTCACATAGGTATTCCTCTTGTCCAGATGGGTTAGGGCAGTGTGCAGTGTGGTTGAGATTGCATCGTCTGTGGACCTATTTGGGCGGTAAGCAAATTGGAGTGGGTCAAGGGTGTCAGGTAGGGTGGAGGTGATATGGTCCTTGACTAGTCTCTCAAAGCACTTCATGATGACGGAAGTGCCAGACTGAGCTTTGGAGGCTGAATGGCGGCTCTGGCAGATCCTGGCTGACTGGCGGCTCTGGCGGATCCTGGCTGACTGGCGGCTCTGGCGGATCCTGGCTGACTGGCTGCTCTGGCGGCTCCTGGCTGACTGGCGGCTCTTGGCTGACTGGCGGCTCTGGCGGCTCCTGGCTGACTGGCGGCTCCTGGCTGACTGGCGGCTCCTGGCTGACTGGCGGCTCTGGCGGCTCCTTGCAGACTGGCGGCTCTGGCGGCTCCTTGCAGACTGGCGGCTCTGGCAGCTCCTTGCAGACTGGTGGCTCTGGCGGCTCCTTGCAAACTGGCGGCTCTGGTGGCTCCTTGCAGACTGGCAGCTCTGGCGGGTCCTTGCAGACTGGCGGCTCTGGCAGCTTCTTGCAGACTGGTAGCCCTGGTGGCTCCTTGCAGACTGGCGGCCCTGGCGGCTCCTTGCAGACTGGCGGCTCTGGCGGCTCAGGACAGACGGGAGACTCTGGCGGCGCTGGGCAGGAAGAAGGCTCTGGCAGCACTGGACAGACGAGGCGCACTGTAGGCCTGGTGCGTGGTGCCGGCACTGGGCCGAGGACACGCACCTCAGGGCGAGTATGAGGAGGAGGAACAGGGTGTCGGGGGCTGCCACCGGAGGGCTGGTGCGTGGAGATGGCACCGGATAGACCGGCCCGAGAAGGCGTACTGGAGGTCTCGAGCACCGAGCCTGCCCCACCTTACCTGGTTGAATGCTCCCCGTAGCCTGACCAGTACGGCCAGGTGGAATAGGCTGCACTGGGCTGTGCAGGCGAACCGGGGACACCATGCGTAAGGCTGGTGCCATGTACGCCGGCCCGAGGAGATGCACTGGAGACCAGATGCGTAAAGCCGGCTTTATGGCACCTGGCTGGAAGCTCAACCTAGCCCGGCCGATACGAGGAGCTGGGATGTACCGCACCGGGCTAAGCACGCGTACTGGGGACACCGTGCGCTCCACCGCATAACACGGTGCCTGACCAATACGACACCCTCTCTCACTCCGGTATGCACAGGAAGCTGGCACAAGTCTCCTACCTGCCTTAGCCACACTCCCCGTGTGCCCCCCAATACATTTTTGGTGGCTGCCTCTCTCTCGGGCTTCCTACCGCGCCGCCGTGCTGACTCCATTCACCGGTATCCCTCCTCACACTGCTCCAGAGAATCCCAGGCGGGCTCCAGCACTCTCCTTGGTCAGCCGCCCACCTGTCTATCTCCTTCCAAGTAGTGACCTCGTCCAGATCTCGCTCCCAAGACCATAAGTCCTGATTACGCTGCTCCTGCTGCCTGTCACCACGCTGCTTGGTCCTGTTGTGGTGGGTGATTCTGTAACGGCAGATTTCTTCCTCTTCCTCTGAAGAGGTGTAGCAAGGATCGGACCAAGATGCGGCGTGGTAAGTGTCCATGTTTTAATAAGAAAAACTCAACATGAACACAAATACAAAACAATAAACGTGAACTAACCAAAAACAGTCCCGTGTGGCACAAACACTGACACTGAAACAATCACCCACAAAATACCCAAAGAACATGGCTGCCTAAATATGGTTCCCAATCAGAGACACCGATAAACACCTGCTTCTAATTGACAACCAATCTAGGCAACCGTAGACTTACATAAACACCTAGAAAGGAAACAGCCCCATAAACATACAAAACCCCTAGACAAGACCAAACACATACATCACCTATGTCACACCGTGACCTAACCAACATAACAAGGAAAAAAAAGAACACTAAAGTCAGGCTGTGACAAATTATTTATTTACTAAATACCTAACTAATCACACAGAATTACACATACACATAATTAACTCATAACTTGACTACAAATACGTCATAAAGGAAAACGTCCCTAGCGGGCGGAACAGATATGAGAGCTTGTTACACAAAAGAAAAGGGGCTGGGTTTGAGTGAAAGAGCGGGAAGAATGAGGAATAAAGGGCGAAGCTGTGCTATCGTAAATACAGTATCAAATGCAATAAATATTTACTCTGAGCTGAGGTTCAGTAGGTTGGTGGTAGATGGAAGGCCGTGTTGCCCAACCGAGTCCTTTGAAGAATGTCTCTGCTGGTAAACTGTATACGTTGTAGTAACGTCGTTGTGTGATAGACGGGATACTCTTTCTGTTCCTTCCTAACCCTCATTTGCAACGGCTAGGAGGTATCACTTCTGTAGTGAATAAAAGTTCAAAGTTCATACCATTCGCAACCAAGCTCACGCCGATGTTGGCTTCGTTCTGTAGTTATTATCTGAACCATTCTGACATCAGACCGTCATCCTGACATCATCGGAACAGGAGGTTATATTGTTGTCAAGGGCTTATATAGGAAGGGAGAGGAGGGCATGTTTTAAAAGTTTTATAGCCCATGTCCCTTCACAGGGGCGGGCCACTGATTGAGCAGAGCCCTATCTTATTAAAACCCAATCTCACATTTTAGAAGCTAAAATCACATTTCATCCCATCACGAATAATTTCATATTCAAACATTTAAATTGAACAATAATTCCATGTGAATCCGATAATTCTGATGTATAGACTTTCCACTGAAGAGTTTATGTCATCTTATCATTGATGAGAATGTCTCAGATGACAACCAAACTGACATCATATTCATTAAGTACCACCGCATATGTTCAATTGATCGGATTGCCAGAATATAGTTCATTTCCCTGCCTTCTGATGTTCCCAGAATCTCTATATTAACCAAGAGTTTTGCGAATGTAACCTCAGTAGGGTAGAGAGAGGAAAACAGGGGGGAAGAGGTATTTATGACTGTCATAAACCTACCCCCCAGGCCAACGTCATGACACTGCCTTGTTCAGGGGCAGAACAACAGATTTTTATCTTGTCAGCTCCGGGATTCGATCGAGCAACCTTTCGGTTACTGGCTCTAACCACTAGGCTACCTGCCATCCTTTCACAGATGCCAAGTGTACGTTTACATGTGAGTCATTTGGCAGACATTCTGTCTAAATATGCCTACAAAAAAGTAGATTTTCAGATTTTTCAGCTAGTCGGTGTCACGAATCCGACCGAGGGTGGCTCCCTTTCCCGGTTGGGTGGCGCTCAGCGGTCGTCATCGCAGGCCTATTAGCTGCCACTGATTGTTTTTCCTCCCCCTCCTTGTATGTTTATTGCTAGCACCTGTTAGTGAGTCATTAGTTGGGCTTTATTAGACAGCCGGCCCGCCTGTTTCTTTGTGAGGGATTAATTATTGTGACCTTCGGTTATGTAGTAGAGGAACGTGTTTGTTCCTGGTCGTGTATTCTGTTGTACTGTTTTCATCCCCGTGTTTGGGGCATTTGGTTTTGGAACACCCAGTGTTGCGTGAGTGCATTAAAGAGCACAGTATTGCACTCTCTGTTTCCTGCGTCTGACTCCACACCCACGACACCCGGAGCGTTACAGTCGGCTCGGGGATTTGACCCAGCCACCTTTCGGTTACTGCCCAACACTCTTAACCACTAGATTACAAACCACTAAATGTTAAACACCAAAGGTCAAATGGTAGTAGATAAATGGTAAGCTGGTTAAATAAAAGACTGCTGTTATAACTTTCAGACTGCCATTGTTTTGGGGAAATAGGGACATATCTGTCTACTTCTACAATTATCTCTAATAGGTGTATTCATTTGGTTAATAATAATTAATAATAATGGTTTGAAGTTCTACACCATTTTAATCAGGATAAACTATTATTTCTAATGATGTAAGTTTGGGCAGCGTACAATGTTGTTACCAATTGCTGGTAGGTAAAACGTAAAAAATTAAATAAAATACTCCTGGAACTCTTGAGGTCGTCCCATTGTTTCCTAAAGAAATATGGGTATGTCTGTTTATTTGACAAAATATCGCAATGTGCATATTTAGAGTGGTTTCAAGTTGGACACCATTTTAATCATGAAAATCTCTTCTTTCTAATGACATAAGGTTGAGCAGCGTCCTCTGCTGTCATCGATCGCTAGACCAGAAATAGTCAGTTGCCATTTTTTCCTACTTCCTGGTAATGCAGACACTTGGCACCAACAAGGTGCGGATGTTTACTTTCTACACCAGTTGTAATTTTTAAGTTTCATCCTAAGAACAGGTTTTAGTGGTAAAATAAAAAGGTTGACATTTGTTGGTGCCATTTAGGGGAAATGGAATTCTAAGGATCATCCCAGTCAGAAGAGGCTCTGTGAAGGTTTGTTTCAATTAATTTGCTATGGCCTCGCTAGTGTTCCAGCTCAGACAACATACTTGGGCCGTTTTGACCTAGTCAAATCAAATCAAATGTATTTATAAAGCCCTTCTTACATCAGCAGATATCACAAAGTGCTGTACAGAAACCCAGCCTAAAACCCCAAACAGCAAGCAATGCAGGTGTAGAAGCACGGTGGCTAGGAAAAACTCCCTAGAAAGGCCAGAACCTAGGAATAAACCTAGGGAGGACCCAGGCTATGAGGGGTGGCCAGTCCTCTTCTGGCTGTGCCGGTTGGAGATTATAACAGAACATGGACAAGATGTTAAAATGTTCATAGATGACCAGCAGGGTCAAATAGTAATAATCACAGTGGTTGTCGAGGGTGCAACAGGTCAGCACCTCAGGAGTAAATGTCAGTTGGCTTTTAATAGCCGATCATTCAGAGTATCTCTACCGCACCTGCTTTCTCTAGAGAGTTGAAAACATCAGGTCTGGGACAAGTAGCACGTCCGGTGAACAGGTCAGGGTTCCATAGCCACAGGCAGAACAGTTGAAACTGGAGCAGCAGCACGACCAGGTGGACTGGGGACAGCAAGGAGTCATCAGGCCAGGTAGTCCTGAGGCTCAGGTCCTCCGAGAGAGAGAAAGCAAGAAAGAATTAGAGAGAGCGTACTTAAATCCACACAGGACATCGGAGAAGACAGGAGAAATACTCCAGATATAACAGACTGACCCTAGCCCCCCGACACATATAATACTGCACCATAAATACTGGAGGCTGAGACAGGAGGGGTCGGGAGACACTGTGGCCCCGTCCGACAATACCCCCGGACAGGCCCAAACATGCAGGATATAACCCCACCAAATTTGCCAAAGCACAGCCCCCATATCTTCAACCACCAACTTACCATCCTGAGACAAGGCAGAGTATAGCCCACAAAGATCTCCCCCACGGTACAACCCAAGGGGGGGCGCCAACCCAGACAGGAAGATCACGTCAGTGACTCAACCCACTCAAGTGATGCACCCCTCCTAGGGATGGCATGGAAGAGCACTAGTAAGCCAGTGACTCAGCCCCCGTAAAAGGGTTAGAGGCAGAGAATCCCAGTGGAGAGAGGGGAACCGGCCAGGCAGAGACAGCAAGCGCGGTTCGTTGCTCCAGTGCCTTTCCGTTCACCGTCACACTCCTGGGCCAGACTACACTCAATCATAGGACCTACTGAAGAGATGAGTCTTCAATAAAGACTTAAAAGTTGAGACCGAGTCTGCGTCTCTCACATGGGTAGGTAGACCATTCCATAAAAATGACTGGTTCTATTGCCCAGCCTACTAGGACTCAGGGGCTGGGTCTAGCTCTGCTACGGGGCAGGCTACTGGAGGGGGTACCAGGAGGGAGAAGAGTAGAGCAGGGCCAAGTGGTGGTGTGCAGGCTAATGGAGGGGGGACCAGGAGGGAGGAGAGTAGAGCAGGACCAAGTGGTTGTGTGCAGGCTACTGGAGGGGGGACCAGGAGGGAGGAGAGTAGAGCAGGGCCAAGTGGTGGTGTGCAGGCTACTGGAGGGGGGACCAGGAGGGAGGAGAGTAGAGCAGGGCCAAGTGGTGGTGTGCAGATCGTGGAGAAAGCTGTGGTGAGGAGGGTTGCAGCTGGGTACATGAGCTGAGGCAGGTTGCTGTTGTAATAGAGACTCCAGTGGGTAAGGGCTTGGTGGGTTCATCAGGAAGATCAGGAAGATGGGGGGGGGGGGGGGGGGGGGGCAAGAGGGCACCAAGTGGTGTTCTGTACCTGCCTGTCCAAGAGGGGGGACAAGGCCTGGTGGACCTGGAGAGCAGGGTGGCAGCGTTCTGACTCAAGGTGGTGCAGAGGCAACTGTACCTACTGTCTCTCTGTCTCTCTCTCTGTCTCTCTCTCTTTCTCTCTCTTAACAGCATTCTGCACAGGCAGCAGTGGAGGACAGTGATCAGATCTTTACTGAGATGATCTGCTCCTTTGAGAGAAGGCGTTCTGAGGTGAAGGAGCTGATCAGAGCCCAAGAGAAGGCTCAAGTGAGTCAAGCTGAAGGACTCCTGGAGCAACTGAAGCAGGAGATAGCTGAGCTGAGAAAGAGAAGCACTGAGCTGGAGCAGCTCTCACACACAGAGGATCACATCCATTTCCTCCAGGTAACTAAACTACCTTGTTACATGTGATATGAAATTAACTTAATGTGAAGCTATTCATCTCAGTCATTATGTTATCCTGTCTCCCCCGCCCTCGCTCTGTCTCCCCCGCGGTTGCTCTGTCTCCCCCCCCCCCTCTCTCTCTGTCTGTCTCCCCCCCTCGCTCTCTCTCTCTCTGTCCCTCCCTTTCCAGAGTCATCAGTCTCTCTCCAGTATCAGTGTATCTTCAGACTTACCCAGCATTGTTGTCCATCCTCTTCAGTACTTTGGAGATGTGAGTAAGACTGTGTCTGAACTGAGAGAGAAACTAGAAGACTTCATTAAAGGAGAATGGACCAAGATCTCGTCTACAGGTGTGTTGAAAATAATAAGAACATCAACTTTAGAATGTTCCCTACTAGTCATATACATGTGGAATATGGTATGATGATAACATTCCCTCTCTCTGTCAATGTGTTTGTGTCTGTAGTGAATATAGTGGATGTTGTACTGCCTCCAGAGCCCAAGACCAGAGAACAGTTTTTACAATGTGAGTCTCTTTACTGTGAAGTCACTAACAGTCTCTTTTTACTGACACTCCTAACAATCCCTCTAGAAATATATAGCAATAGTAGATCTAATCAAAGACTGGGTATCTATCTGACTCCTCATATTTCTTTGATTTCATCTCTGCTGTGCTCTAATCAAAGACAGGGTAGATACAGTATCTGACTTAACTTATTGTTCTAACTCCCCTCATTGGTCTCTGCTCTTCTCCCAGATTCCTGTCAGCTCACACTGGACCCAAACACAGCATACACACACCTCTCTCTGTCTAAATGGAACCGAAAGGTGACCTATAAACGCCAAATCCAACCATATCCTGACCATCCAGACAGATTCACCAACCACTACCAGGTTTTGTGTAGAGAGGGTCTGTCAGGACGCTGTTACTGGGAGGTGGAGTGGAGTAGTTATGTTATTACAGCAGTCTCCTATAAAGACATCAGCAGAACAGAGACAGGTAATATATTTGGACTCAATAACAAGTCCTGGAGTTTACAGTACCAGTGGTTTAGTGATGGTTATTGTTTCAGACACAATAATGTTGAGACTAAAATATCAGGCCCTCAGTCCTCCAGAGTAGGAGTGTACCTGGATCACAAGGCAGGTACTCTGTCCTTCTACAGTGTCTCTGACACAATGACCCTCCTCCACAGAGTCCAGACCACATTCACTCAGCCCCTCTATCCCGGGTTTTGGCTACGTAGTTGTAAAAATACTGCTGAGCTGGTTAAACTGTAGTAGGGTCCACATAGATACTAGTCATGCTGGTGTAGTCTATAGCTGAGCTGGTTAAACTGTAGTAGTGTCCACATAGATACTGGTCATGCTGTTGTAGTCTATAGCTGATCTGGTTAAACTGTAGTAGGGTCCACATAGATACTAGTCATGCTGGTGTAGTCTATATCTGAGCTGGTTAAACTGTAGTAGTGTCCACATAGATACTAGTCATGCTGTTGTAGTCTATAGCTGAGCTGGTTAAACTGTAGTAGGGTCCACATAGATACTAGTCATGCTGTTGTAGTCTATAGCTGAGCTGGTTAAACTGTAGTAGGGTCCACATAGATACTAGTCATGCTGGTGTAGTCTATAGCTGAGATGGTTAAACTTTAGTAGGGTCCACATAGATACTAGTCATGCTGGTGGTGATGGGCCCCAGATGTGATGGTCTGTTTTTCTGTACAATAATTTGTCTGACTGTATAGTTGAATTAATGTAATATACTTATTCTTATCAAATACAATGTTTTAATCTTGTACATTTCCATGAATCATGATGTATGGTGTTGATGTATATTGGTTGTCATTCAGAACCATTGATATGTTTTCTCAGATTTCTCAATCTATTTAATTCTCCTCGGTGGCATAGAACAGGTAGTATCACTAACTAACTAAACTATATGGAACAGAAAGTATCACTAACTAACTAACTAAACTATCTGGGACGGACACAGATTAATCCTAGAAGTATGTTCAGTGGAGATTCTCAATGTATATGTCCAGGAAACCTGCCCGAAATTTGGCATCTTTCATCCTCCCAAACTGCTCAGTCAAGCAAAATTAAATCTGTCCAGCAGGTGGTGCTATTGACCAAACAATAAAACCAGCAGATATCTTGACTTGCCACTCAGTATATCAGTAATGTTCAGAATAGTACTTTAATATCATTGATGGTGTTTTTAATCCACTATCCAGTGTCAGGAACAGATGAAGTTGGGTCTGCTACTGTTCAGTGATTAAATATGACTTATGGTGATGGTAAATAAAAAATACAACACTAAACTTCATCTAGTAATAGTTTTCCTTTGTTATTTATTCCAAGGTGTGTCTTTAACTTGTAGATGGATTGTGTGGAGGTGAGCTAGTGGTGTGGCTGATAGAATAGAATGAAAAGGGAGGATGGGAGGGGAAATGGGCAGATATATCAGCCCATGCCAACACCAACCCAATGCTTTTACATTTGTGAGGAGTAGTGAAGGAATCCTACTCTTCAGGAGGATAGAGAGATTATCGGGACGTCCCCATGGAGTGATGATAGAGGGATGTGAAAGAGGAGAGAGGTAATGGTTGTACTCCCCCATGGAGTGATGATAGAGGGATGTGAAAGAGGAGAGAGGTAATGGTTGTACTCCCCCATGGAGTGATGATATGGGGATGTGAAAGAGGAGAGAGGTAATGGTTGGACTCCCCCATGGAGTGATGATAGAGGGATGTGAAAGAGGAGAGAGATAATGGTTGGACTCCCCCATGGAGTGATGATAGAGGGATGTGAAAGAGGAGAGAGGTAATGGTTGTACTCCCCCATGGAGTGATGATAGAGGGATGTGAAAGAGGAGAGAGGTAATGGTTGGACTCCCCCATGGAGTGATGATAGAGGGATGTGAAAGAGGAGAGAGATAATGGTTGGACTCCCCCATGGAGTGATGATAGAGGGATGTGAAAGAGGAGAGAGGTAATGGTTGGACTCCCCCATGGAGTGATGATAGAGGGATGTGAAAGAGGAGAGAGGTAATGGTTGTACTCCCCCATGGAGTGATGATAGGGGGATGTGAAAGAGGAGAGAGGTAAATGGTTGTACTCCCCCATGGAGTGATGATAGAGGGATGTGAAAGCGGAGAGAGGTAATGGTTGTACTCCCTCATGGAGTGATGATAGAGGGATGTGAAAGAGGAGAGAGGTAATGGTTGTACTCCCTCATGGAGTGATGATAGAGGGATGTGAAAGAGGAGAGAGGTAATGGTTGTACTGGACTTATTTATTCTCTCATTACTTATTCTGTTTCAATAACATAATTGTATAACACAAACTAATTACATTCGAGGATTTATTATTGTATTAAAGTAAACTTGTATTAAAATTCATCACAAAATGTACAGTTCATTCCATAGTTTAACATGGGAAATTGTCCCTCCCTCCTATAGAGTCATGGAAGTGTTGGATGAGATAGGACCCTGCCTTCACTGGGGGATATTTGTTGGATCCGTCACAACAGGTTATGAGGACCTCATCCTCAAGCTGCAGTGCGCTCCAGTTTCCAACAGGGGGCAGTAGAACCCTATGGACCTGAAAGGGACTGCAGTGTGCTCCAGTCTCCAGCAGGGGGCAGTAGAACCCTATGGACCTGAAAGGGACTGCAGTGTGCTCCAGTCTCCAGCAGGGGGCAGTAAAACACTATGGACCTGAAAGGGACTGCAGTGTGCTCCAGTCTCCAGCAGGGGGCAGTAGAACCCTATGGACCTGAAAGGGAAAGTGAGGAGTAAAAATCAAAGGTGATTTTACATGGATGTTTCCATAGAGACCTGAGTCATATTCACTAGGCATCAAACTAAAGAAAATGAACTGAAACAGGGAGAGACTAACTGAACTTGTCCAATAAAAAAAGTTTGTTTTCATTTTCCTTTTGAAAGTGTTTTGTTACAGCCCTAATTAATACGACCCTGGCAGAGTTGCAAAGAAAAAGTCATATCTCAGACTGGCCAATAAAAGGAAAGATTAAGATGGGCAAAAGAACACAGACACTGGACAGAGGAACTCTGCCTAGAAGGCCATCATCCCGGAATCACCTCTTCACTGTTAATGTTGAGACTGGACAGAGGAACTCTGCCTAGAAGGCCAGCATCCCGGAGTCACCTCTTCACTGTTAATGTTGAGACTGGACAGAGGAACTCTGCCTAGAAGACCAGCATCCCGGAGTCACCTCTTCACTGTTAATGTTGAGACTGGACAGAGGAACTCTGCCTAGAAGGCCAGCATCCCGGAGTCACTTCTTCACTGTTAATGTTGAGACTGGACAGAGGAACTCTGCCTAGAAGGCCAGCATCCCGGAGTCACCTCTTCACTGTTGACATTGGGACTGGTGTTTTGCGGGTACTATTTAATGAAGCTGCCAGTTGAGGACCATTGAGGCGTCTGTTTCTTAAACTAGACACACTCTTATACTTGTCCTCTTGCTCAGTTGTGCACCGGGGCCTCCCACTCCTCTTTCTATTCTGGTTAGAGACAGTTTGCTCTGTTCTGTGAAGGGAGTAGGACAAGACCTTCAGTTTCTTGACAATTTCTCGCATGGAATAGCCTTCATTTCTCAGATCAAGAATAGACTGATAGGTTTCAGAAGAAAGTTATTTGTTTCTGGCCATTTTGAGCCTGTAATTGAACTCACAAATGCTGATGCTCCAGACACTCAACTAGTCTAAAGAAGGCCAGTTTTATTGCTTCTTTAATCAGGACAACAGTTTTCAGCTGGGCTAACATAATTGCAAAAGGGTTTTCTAATGATCAATTAGCCATTTAAAATGATCAACTTGAATTAGCTAACACAACGTGCCATTGGAACACAGGAGTGATGGTTGCTGATAATGGGCCTCTGTACGCCTATGTAGATATTCCATAAAAAAATCCTCCATTTCCAGCTACAATAGTCATTTACAACATTAACGATGTCTACACTGTATTTCTGATCAATTTGATGTTATTTTAATGGACAAAAAAATATACTTTTCTTTCAAAAACAAGGACATTTCTAAGTTACCCACAACGTTTGAACGGTAGTGTATATTTGACCACTTTTACTTCACTACATTCCTAAATAAAATAATGTACTTTTTACTCCATACATTTTCCCTGACCCCCAAAAGTACTAGTTACATTCTAGAATGTTTAGAAGGACAGGGATATGGTCCAATTCACACACTTATCAAGAGAACGTCCTAGGTCATCCTGTCTCTGATCTGGCTGACTCAATAAACACCAAATCTTTGTTTGTAAATTGTGTCAGAGTGTTGCAGTGTGCCTCTGGCTATATGTAAAACAATAAAATTGTACAATATGGTTAGCTTAACATAGGTCATTTTACATTTTTGTACATTTACTTTTGATACTTAAGTATATTTATAACCAATTACTTTTAGACTTTTACTCAAGTAGTATTTTACAGGGTAGCTTTCACTTTTACTTGAATCCATTTCCATTAGGGTATCTTTACTTTTACTCAAGTATGACATTTGAGAACTTTTATTCCACCAGCTGACTGCACTGTATTGAACTGAACTGAACTGAACTATACTGGACTGTACTGAACTGAACTATACTGTACTGTACTGAACAGAACTGAACTATACTGTACTGTACTGAACAGAACTGAACTATACTGTACTGTACTGTACTGAACTGAACTATACTGGACTGTACTGAATAATACTGGACTGTACTGAACTGAACTGAACTATACTGGACTGTACTGAACTGAACTATACTGGACTGTACTGAACTGAACTGAACTATACTGTACTGTACTGAACTGAACTATACTGAACTGAACTGAACTGAACTATACTGTAGTGTACTAAACTGAACTATTCCTTACTGTACTTTACTATACTGTACTATACTGAACTGAACTATACTGAACTATACACTATTGTACTGAACTATACTGTACTGAACTGAACTATACTGGACTGTACTGAACTGAACTGAACTGAACTATACTGTACTAAACTGAACTGAACTATTCCTTACTGTACTTTACTATACTGTACTATACTGAACTGAACTATACTGCACTGTACTGAACTGAACTGAACTATACTGGACTGGACTGAACTGAACTGAACTATACTGGACTGTACTGAACTGAACTGAACTATTCCTTACTGTACTTTACTATACTGTACTATACTGAACTGAACTATACTGAACTATACACTATTGTACTGAACTATACTGGACTGTACTGAACTGAACTATACTGGACTGTACTGAACTGAACTGAACTATACTGGACTGTACTGAACTGAACTGAACTATACTGGACTGTACTGAACTGAACTGAACTATACTGTACTATACTAAACTGAACTGAACTATTCCTTATTGTACTTTACTATACTGTACTATACTGAACTGAACTATACTGCACTATACACTATTGTGCTGAACTATACTGTACTGAACTGAACTATACTGGACTGTACTGTACTGAACTGAACTATACTGTACTGAACTATACTGTAATGAACTGAACTATACTGGACTGTACTGAACTGAACTATACTGTACTATACTGAACTGAACTATAGTGAACTGAACTATACTGTATCAAATCAAATCAAATGTATTTCTATAGCCCTTCGTACATCAACTGATATCTCAAAGTGCTGTACAGAAACCCAGCCTAAAACCCCAAACAGCAAGCAATGCAGGTGTAGAAGCACGGTGGCTAGGAAAAACTCCCTAGAAAGGCCAAAACCTAGGAAGAAACCTAGAGAGGAACCAGGCTATGTGGGGTGGCCAGTCCTCTTCTGGCTGTGCCGGGTAAAGATTATAACAGAACATGGCCAAGATGTTCAAATGTTCATAAATGACCAGCATGGTCCAATAATAATAAGGCAGAACAGTTGAAACTGGGGCAGCAGCACGGCCAGGTGGACTGGGGACAGCAAGGAGTCATCATGTCAGGTAGTCCTGAGGCATGGTCCTAGGGCTCAGGTCCTCCGAGATAGAGAAAAAAAGAAAGAGAGAAAGAGAGAATTAGAGAGAGCACACTTAAATTCACACAGGACACCGAATAGGACAGGAGAAGTACTCCAGATATAACAAACTGACCCTAGCCCCCCGACACAAACTACTGCAGCATAAATACTGGAGGCTGAGACTATACTGTACTGAACTGCACTGAACTATACTGGACTGTACTGAACTGAACTGAACTATACTCTACTGTACTGAACTGAACTACTCTACTGTACTGAACTGATCTATACTCTACTGTACTGAACTATACTGTACTGAACTGAACTGAACTACTCTTCTGAACTGAACTATACTGAACAATACTCTGCTGTAATGAACTATACTATACTGTACTGAACTGAACTATACCCTACTGTACTGAACTATACTGTACCGAACAATACTCTACTGTACCGAACTATTCTCTACTGTACTGAGCGGAACTATACTATACTGTACTGAACTATGCTATACTGTACTGAACTATACTATACTGAACTACTCTACTGTGCTGAACTATACTATACTGTACTGAACTATACTATACTGTACTGAACTATACTATACTGTACTGAAATATGCTATACTGTACTGAACTATACTATACTGAACTACTCTACTGTGCTGAACTATACTATACTGTACTGAACTATACTATACTGTACTATGCTATACTGTACTGAACTATACTATACTGAACTACTCTACTGTGCTGAACTATACTATACTGTACTGAACTATACTGTACTGAAATGAACTTAACTACTCTACTGTACTGAACTGATCTATACTATACTGTACTGAACTATACTGTACTGAACAATACTCTACTGTACTGAACTATTCTCTACTGTACTGAACGGAACTATACTATACTGTACGGAACTATACTATACTGTACTGAACTGAACTACTCTACTGTGCTGAACTATACTCTACTGTACTGTACTGAACCATGCTGTACTGAAATGAACTTCACAACTCTAATGTACGGAACTGAACTATACTCTACTGTACTGAACTAGACTCGACTGAACTGTACTCTATTGTGCTTAACTATACTATACAGAACTGAACTATTCTCTACTGTACTGAACTAAACTATTCTGTACTGAAATGAACTGTACTGAACGATACGCTACTGTACTGAACTATACTGTACTGAACGTAACTTAACTACTCTACTGAACTGAACTATACTCTACTGTACTGTATTGAACTGAACTATACTCTACTGTACTGTATTGAACTGAACTATACTCTACTCTACTGTACTGAACTATACTTTAATGTGCTGAACTGAACTATACTGCACTGAGCTGAACTATTCTCTACTGTACTGAACTGAACTATACTCCACTGAACTATACTCTACTGTGCTGAACTATACTCCACTGTGCTGAACTGAACTATACTGAACTATACTCTGCAGTGCTGAACTATACACTACTGTACTGAGCTATACTCTACTCTACTGAGCTATACTCTGCATTACTGTGCTGAACTATACTCCACTGAACTATACTCTACTGTGCTGAACTATACACTACTGTACTGAGCTATACTCTACTCTACTGAGCTATACTCTGCATTACTGTGCTGAACTATACTCCACTGAACTATACTCTACTGTGCTGAACTATACTGTACTGCACTGAACTATACTCAACTGTGCTGAACTATACTGTACTTAACTTAACTACTCTACTGAACTATACTCTACTGTACTGATCTGAACTTAACTACTCTACTGAACTTAACTATACTCTACTGAACTATACTCTACGGTGCTGAACTACACTCTACTGAACTATACTATGCTATACTATACTGAACTGAACTATTCTCTACTGTACTGAATTATACTATTCTGTACTGAACTGAACTATACTCTACTGTACTGTGCTGAACTATACTATACTGAACTATACTGTACTGTGCTGAACTATACTCTACTGAACTGAGCTCAACTGAACTAACTCTACTTTTCTTTCTGTGCCGTTAACTTGTGAAACATAGACATCTATGATTAGTTCAGATTTGGTCCAGATGTTTGTGTTGATCTTAGTTTGCAGGGGTATTTGGACTTTTTCCAATAGATATTTTCTAAAAACCCATTTCCCATCTGACTGACAAGAAATCAAAGCCTTTGCTTATTCAACATTTTTCAGATGGAGAATGGTTCAAATGTATACATGCCTTCATTTCTTAAATATAGACTACTCTACTGAACTGAACTATACTCTACTGTACTGTATTGAACTGAACGATACTCTACTGTACTGAACTATACTTTAATGTGTTGAACTATACTATATGATACTACACTGAGCTGAACTATTCTCTACTGTACTGAACTATACTATTCTGTACTGTACTGAACTATACTCTACTGTACTGAACTATAGTCTACTCTGCTGTGCTGAACTATACTCTGCTGTACTGAACTATACTCAACTGTACTGAACTATACTCTACTGTACTGAACTATAGTCTACTCTGCTGTACTGAACTATACTCTGCTGTACTGAACTACAGTCTACTCTACTGTACTGAACTATAGTCTACTCTGCTGTACTGAACTATACTCTGCTGTACTGAACTATAGTCTACTCTGCTGTGCTGAACTATACTCTGCTGTACTGAACTATACTATACTCTACTGTACTGAACTATACTCTACTGTACTGAACTATAGTTTACTCTGCTGTACTGAACTATACTATTCTGTACTGTACTGAACTATACTCTACTGTACTGAACTATAGTCTACTCTGCTGTACTGAACTATACTCTGCTGTACTGAACTATACTATACTCTACTGAATGGTTCAAATGTATATATATATGCCTTAATTTCTTAAATATAGACTCTTGGCTTTCATTTGACCCCCAATTTGGCATGCTTCTATGACCTTCACATGTTGGTGCTCATGGGTCCATTTACATGGAAATTACCTTCACATGTTGGTGCTCATGGGTCCTTTCACGTGGAAATGACCATAGGCTACCGGTCTACTTTACTTTCAAGCATGCTTGGCTATTGAATGAGCGATAGATAAATGGTAGTCTAATTTCAGTTGTGCAGTGGGAATAAACCAGTCATGTCAGAACATCTGATAGTGATTTAGATATAATACAAGTCAAGGAAACATATGAGGCTACATGCCTTCTCCTTACTAACGGAAAATACATCTCTTTTAGCATTACATTTAATTTTTTTTATTAGCTTACCATTATTATAATTCCTGCTTGTCAAACGCCAACATTTCACCCAAAATAACAAGATTTGCTTGTAATACAATTCTTGAACCGCTAGAAGTTGTGTTCTGAGCTGTGTGTGGAGATATACACACTTTCCCATCAAGTTCAGACTTCATAAATACAGTGCCTTGCGAAAGTATTCGGCCCCCTTGAACTTTGCGACCTTTTGCCACATTTCAGGCTTCAAACATAAAGATATAAAACTGTATTTTTTTGTGAAGAATCAACAACAAGTGGGACACAATCATGAAGTGGAACGACATTTATTGGATATTTCAAACTTTTTTAACATCAAAAACTGAAAAATTGGGCGTGCAAAATTTCATAAATGAGGCCCTAGGTCAGGGGTCATCAACTAGATTCAGGTTGCTACAGTATCAAACACAAACCTTTGATATATGAGGCCCTAGGTCAGGGGTCATCAACTAGCTGAGGGATGTTTTTTTTTTATTGAGCGGATAGTCAGGTGGCGAAACACAATTATAAATAATTTGTAGACTGCAAATTGACCACAATAAACAACAATTATGTGTTAGAATTTTTTGGAACAGATTTCTAAAATGAAAATGACTTGGAGCTGATTTGCTGGTGTTTTTAGTCTCGTGTCCAACAATAAAAAACAAAAGGCCGACACCGGCCTCGAGGACGACCTGGAGGTCGAGGTGCAGGGTGATCCGGACGGAACTCCCGCAGCATTGAAAGGTCCAACACGTCCTCCACCGGAACCCAGCATCTCTCCTCCGGAAAGTACCACTCCTAGTCCACGAGGTACTGAAGGCCACTTGCCCAACGAATGGAGAACACCGGAGCCCCCTCTGGACAGAGGGCAGAGGGACCTCCCGCACCTCAGACTCCTGGAGCAGGTATAGCCACCACCGGCCTAAGGAGAGACACATGGAACACCGGGGCCTCACTGCAGTGACGGTCTGCGCTGGTTTTCTGGCGCAGCACGGCCCGCTGGAGGTGTACATTGGCGGCTTCCCATGTCTCCTCCGCGCGCCTGAACCAGTCGTCCACCACAGGAGCCTCGGTCTGACTCTGATGCCAAGGCGCCAGAACCGGCTGGTACCCCAGTACGCACTGGAAGGGGGAGAGGTTATTGGAGGAGTGGCCGAGCGAGTTCTGAGCCATCTCTGCCCAGGGCACGAACGCTGCACAATCCCACGGCTGATCCTGGCAATACGACCGCAGAAACCTGCGCACATCCTGGTTCACTCTCTCCACCTGGCCATTACTCTGAGGATGAAACCCCGAAGTAAGCCTGATCGAGACCCCCAGACCCTCGAAGTGAACTGGGGACCTCGATCAGACATTATTTCCGTCCGTAAAAAGGGCCTCTGCAGTCTGTAGGACCGTAGGGAGACCGGGCAGAGGGAGGAGATGGCAGGACTTAGAGAACCGATCCACAACAACCAGGATTGTGGTGTTTCTCTGTGAGGGGGGAAGATCGGTAAGAAAATCCAACGACAGGTGCGACCAAGGCCGCTGTGGAACGGGTAAGGGATGTAACTTCCCTCTGGGCAGGTGCCTAGGAGCCTTACACTAGGCACACACCGAGCAGGAGGAAACATAAACCCTCATGTCCTTGGTCAAGGTAGGCCACCAGTACTTCCCAGCCAAACAGTGCACCATCCAACCGATCCCAGGATGACCAGAGGAGGGTGACGTGTGGGCCCAATAGATCAACCGGTCACGGACATTAGACGGAATGTACAGGCGCCCAGCGGGACACTGGAGGGGAGCGGGCTCTACATACAAGTAACGCCTGCTCAATGTCCGCGTCCAGCTCCGACACTACCGGCGCCACCAGGCAGGAGGCCGGGAGTATGGGAGTGGGATCCATGGGCCGCTCCTCTGTGTCATACAGTCGGGACAGTGTGTCTGCCTTCACGTTCTGGGAACCTGGTCTTTAGAACAGGGAAAAAACAAAATGGGTGAAAAACATGACCCACATTGCCTGGTGAGTGTTCAGTCTCCTCGCTGCCCAGATGTACTCCAGATTGCGGTGGTCAGTCCAGATGAGAAAAGGGTGTTTAGCCCCCTCAAGCCAATGTCTCCACGCCTTCAGAACCTTGACAACAGCCAACAGCTCCCAGCCCCTCCCCGTCATAGTTTCGCTCCACCGTGCTAAGCTTCTTCGAGAAGAAGGCACAGGGGCGGAGCTTTGGTGGCGTACCCGAGCACTGAGAGAGCACGGCTCCTATCCCGGCCTCGTCCACCTCCACTATGAACTCCAAAGAGGGATCTGGATCAGCCAGCACGGGAGCCGAGGTAAACAGAGCCCTCAGGTGACCAAAAGCCCTGTCCGCATCAGGTGACCACTGCAAACGTACCGGGCCCCCCTTCAGCAGTGAGGTAATGGGAGCTGCTACCTGACCAAAACCCCCAGATAAACCTGCGGTAGTAATTGGCAAACCCTAGGACAACTGCACTTCCTTTACCGTGGTGGGAGTCTGCCAATTACGCACGGCTGAAATGCGGTAACGCTCCATATCCACCCCTGAGGTGGAGACATATGTTTCAATAGCCTCTGTCTCCGCCTGTCACATGGGATACACATGACTCCTGGGAAGTGCAGCGTCTACCAGGAGATTTATCGCACAATCCCCCCGTCGATGGGGTGGTAATTGAGTCGCCTTCCTTTTTGAGAAGGCGAGAGCCAAGAGGCATGAGACGAGGATGGACACCTTTCACGGCCCGAAGGAGCCGGGTGGACGGTTGTCAGGTATAACTCCAACTGCAGCAGGAAACCCTGGCAGCGGGCAGCCGTCCCATCGTACTCCCCAGGGAGTGCGAGGCGAATCACACTGGAACCGGGTGCAGGGGGAGCAAGTAGTGGAGGCCCCTGTTCTGCTGGTGGAGGTGCTGAAGGAACTCTCCGTCTCTCCCAGCGGTCCATCGCTTGGACGAAGAGGTCCATGGCGGCGCCGAGATGGTGGAGCATCGCTGTGTGTTCCTGGACGCGCTCCTCGACCCCCATACCAGGGGCACCTGCTCCTGCTGACTCCATATTGTTGTGTGGAATTCTGTAAGGGGTGCGTAACCGGTGCCAGGGAAGTCAGATGTAGGAGAGCAGAACTAAGTAATAGCCGAAGCAGTTAATAGCAAAACCAACGGCATAAAGAGTAACAAGACATGGGTACAAAACCCGTCGTGCACCAGTCAACATGGTCACA